>NC_068991.1:63885879-63895247 GCF_001194135.2 Octopus bimaculoides
AGAGAGAGAGAGAGAGAGAGAGAGAGAGAGAGAGAGAGAGAGAGAGAGAGAGAGAAGGAAACAGACGTATACAGGTAGAAAAGTAGACACATTGCAATTTAGAAATTTAGACTGGTTAGGTAACGTTAATAGCAAAAGAAAAGTAAATAACTAGCAAACAAAATTTTGAAATGTAAATGCCAAATAGTCGGACACGATAAACTGGAATATTTAGTGTTAGACAATACGAAAGATGAAATGGTTTTAGACGAAAGTAAATCTTCATACAATCCTTTTAAAAACAAGAATTAAAAAAAAAAGCAACGAGAAGACACAAAAAAATAATTGTGCATTAATATACATTGAAGAATCGTTGTTTTGTTTGTCAAAACTCAAAACTATGAAGTATTAAATGGTATATGGTTAGAGTAGAATTTGTATGTAGCAACGTTAATGTTAAAGTTATCTGCCTCACATACATGTCTGCAGTCAAAGGATCAAATTTTGGCTACAAATTTTTATCAGAGACAAAAGTTGAAAAGAAGTCACAGGTGTCAATAAAAGGCCTCTGCTAGATTGTTGGTTAGAAATAGGAGCTATATCCCTTAAGATCACATCCTGGCGGCATTAAAAATGATGCATAATGACTTTTAAAAGTAGTCAAGCATGTAGTTCAGATGTGAGGCTTCTACTGCTCGTTTCTAATGCTACTACAACTACAACGGCCTCTGCTCCACAGAGGTGACTGGTTTTGGGTGACTTACACTCATGTCTGTTAGATTCTCTGTTCTCTCTACGTCTGAGTGGTATTCATAAAGTCTGTCACCCAGGAACTTGAGCAAACTGTTGATGTTGAAATATGTTAAATTGTAAAAAGTGTTCACCAGTAATGATATATCGATAATTGTTAATCCATTAAAAATAATGTCGTAATCAATAAAGAATTCATAATTCCTAATGGCGATTTTTGTCTTGGAGGTCAAGGGAGATAAGTTTTTTTTAAATGCCAGAGCTCACCTGCGGCTGAACACACAAATTTGTATTTTCTAATTGTTCGTGCAAGCACTACAAAAAATAGAAAGAGGAGCCAAGGAGGGAATGCTCTGCACGATCGCTCGATCTGATGGAAATAGTAGCCAAATTAACCTCCACCCACACCTTATCTTACATTAAAAAAAGGCTCACCTGTCGATTTTTGTCTATATATAAGTAATTTTATATACATGTCATACATTGTCAAAAAGACAACAATATATATGACATAACTTTGTAGAAGACTGCCTGGACGGCAAGGTTTCTTGTAGAAATAATAGTTCCTAGCATGGATACAATGTTTGAAGACCGGGTAATGCAGTTGGATATATGGCGCCGAGTACTTCATTGATACTTTATTTGTATTAATCCATGAATGTTGAAAGGGAAGACACCGTCCGTGGGATTTGAACTCTGAACGTACCAAGGGCGAAACTAAGGAAATTAAATCCGACGCGTTAACGATACAACCAATCGTCTGCTTTCATACTCAAAAGAAATAATAATAACGCTGATATTAATTTACAAAATTTTATTCCACCACTGGCATATACAAGCGAACGGTGGATAAAATAGCAGAGTATAATGTGAGATGGATAAGAATGATTTCAGGCCTTATGCAACGCTAAGTGATAGGAATAATTAATGGTGGTGGTAATGATGACGATGATAATGATGATGATGATGATGATGACGATGGTGATGATGATGATGATGATGATGATGATGATGATGATAATAATAACAACAACAATGATAAAAAAATAATGATGTTGATGCTGATGATGATGATAATAATGATGATGATGATGATGATGATGATGATGATGATGGTGATGATAATAATAATAATAATAGCAATGATAAAGATGATGATGATGATAATAACAATGACAACATTAATGATTGTGATAATGACACTACTACTACTACTACTACTACTACTACTACTACTACTACTACTACTACTACTACTACTACTATTACTACCACTGCTGCTACTGCTGCTAGTAATCGTGAAAACCAATTCGTTATGTTATTTGCCGTGTGCATGTAAAATACTTTTCACGGAAATGATTATGTTAAAAGGTATTAATAGCCAGGTAGAGTAGTGGACGTCAATTAGAAAGCGAAGAAAAGAAAATATGTAGAGATTTCTGAATATGATATTCGGAAGAACTAGCATTGCCAGAGGAGCAGATGAGAATCTAATTTTGGGAAATAATCAGTAGAATATCGATTATTGATATGGCGGCCCATACTACAGGAAAAAAAAAATATATATCGAAGATAATGAAATAGCATGAGAAAATAAGGAAACAATGATAATATAAAAAAAAAAGAAACGCAATGCAGTTTGGGCTTTTAAATGGATGAGAGGAGGTGAGAATAAGAAGGTGAATATTGTAAAAAAAAAAAATGTGATTGATGGCTCAGTTGAAAGACAAGAAATCTGGGTAATTAAAGGTAAGGAAGTAAAGGAGGAAGTATTTTTATGATGGCAGATTGCGATGTGTGAGAGTAGAAGCGATATTAAGAGAGGTGCTTATTGTTTAGGATGCAAATGATAATAATAATAATAATAATAATAATAATAATAATAATAATAATAATAATGATAGTAATAATAATAATAAAATGATTGTTTTTGATTTAGTCAGCAGTTTTGGATGAGGAGCTTAGTCGATGCCATCGACCTTAGCACAAGAGTGATACATTAGTTTATCCATCATGGAAGAATGAAAGACATAGAGATTTGAAATGAGAACGTAAGGAAAGGGAACAAATACGTCAGGACATTTCGCCCAACGCCCTAACGATTCTGCCACTCGTTCACCCTTAATGTTTATAACATAGGCACAAGTATAGGCATTTGAGAGCAAAGTGTTAGTCTTTACCATCGACACCAGCATTTGCCTAATACATTATTTTATCCACCTCCGAAGGTTGAAACACTAAATTGACTTCAGCGGGATTTGAAATCAGCAGGTAAAGAGCTTAAGCAAGTCTCGGCGATTTAAGGATTCTGACAGTCCATTGTTACACCGATTTAAAACCAGGCCTTATCACGCCTCGACTTGCTTTTTACATTTCCTACTCGAACCTCGAACGTACAGAAGTGTGTGTATATTCCTTTGGTAAGAAGAACACAAAAGGTCCCCTCATTCTCCATGACCAACAATGCGGTCTTTAGCAAGAGTCTGCCCTCAAAGAACTCTTGTATTGATATTCAAATTCGCGGTCAACCGACATGTGTCATTTTTTTCCGACTAATATTCATGGGTGAACAGTGTATTACTTTTCGGACCGCTACAATGTTGAGCGACTGTGTGATCGCAGGCTCTTTTCCCAAGGTTATACACATTTTCTACTTCGGTTCGCAATTCTCTCTTTTCTTTTCTTTTTTTTTCTCTCCAAAACGACCTGTCACTCTCCTACAACCTATCAACATTGCAAGACAATTTTGTGATACTACCGTAAGTGAGCATGAGCTTCGTTAGCTTCTGTGCCTGACGACAAAAGGAGCATCATTCTCTAAGCTCTGCTGCTATTGATGCTGGCTTCATAGAGACCCTGTCCTTCTCGCCACAAATCAAATCAGTAGCGCTTACGTCAACGCTGACTATCTGCTCATATCATGCAACGGAAATAGCAAAGACTCCAGCGTCCACATAATTTCTGATGGTTTTTGCGATAACTCTCGTATTTCACCCTCTCATATATCGGGGTATCAGCCCATGAACAGGCATGCGACACATTGACACGACTTGTTTTCTTCCTCTGTCGTCAGATTTAAACCCGATAAACATCTTTGTATATGACCTGTGCCACACCTCTCGGCCCTATTTTATTTTCCGAAGATACAAGGAAAGGCCCTGTAATTTTAGTATTCAGGTTAAGCCGCTTTCCTTCTTTATCGCGTTTCTGTGATAACTTCAGACAATAATGCACCAGTTTCCATTATGTGTTATCGAATTGAATTTCCTGCTTGCTGTAATATCCTTTATAAAGTTCGGTGGCTGCAAAGACCAAATCAGGCGTATACCCCTGCTGATATTAAGAATTCCCAAGACGTTCTTGCTTGGTTAAATATATATGTTGCTGTCGTTGCTGTAGTTGTTATTCAAGTTGTTATGATTTTAGCTGTTTTTAATCTAGTTCTTGTAGCACGAAACGTGTGCTGTCCCAATATGGCCGCAGTCTAATGACTGAGACAAGTACAAGGTAAAAATTAAAAGACAGAATTGTTCGCATCATTCTTACTACTCAGAGAAATATCATAAGAAATATCACTATTATTTGTTCTTTTCAAATATGAGATTATTTTGCTAAGAAATGCCATTGTTACCTTCATCCTTTGTAAGTTTAAGCTCCGTATTTTACGCTTGTGTCCGTTAAATTTGTTCAGGCAGGAATTTTACATCTCCGGATATAAATGCGAAAAAGTGAAAATAAAAACGCCTTAAACCATACATTTTATCGTCTGAACTGTGAACGTTCAAAGATTCTCTTTATACAATTGAGTTTATTAAGTGTTACTTTCCTCTGCAGCTTAATATTGTAAGTCCATAATCTTTAGAAATAATAATAATAAAAAAAATCGTCTGAATACTTCATCAGCAAATAATAATAATAATAATAATAATAATAATAATAATAATAATAATAATGGCTTCAAATTTTGGCACAAGGACAGCAGCTTTAGAGATGGCGAGTAAGTGGATAAGTACTTGACTGGTATTCATTTTATCGTTCCCGAAAGGATGGACGGCAAAGTTGACCTCAGCATTATATGAACCCTCTGTCCAAACAACAGTAGCAAAATAACAACAACAACAACAGTAGCAATAACAACAACGACAATAATGATGATGATGATGATGATGATGATGATGATGATGATGATGATGATGATGATGATGATGATGATGATGATGATGATATCTTTTATTGGACAAAGGAGTCCAAGTCATTGCAGACTCTTATAAATACGGAATACATGGTGAGGATTAACAACGTGTACAAGATGGCGAAATGAGTAAAAAAAAAACAAAAACAAGTTAATAAGATAATCGTAACTGGGAAAGGCATAGAAAGGTCCCTTTGCCAATTTTGGGAGAGGAAAAAAATCCTACAAATTCTGGATTATTCTTTCTGAGTTGAAACGCCGTCGAAGTCAATTATACCCCTCATTCCTCTGGTGTCAATAAAATTGAAGTACCAGTCGAGTACTGGGGTCAGTTTAATCGGCGAACTCCTTCCACCCTCAAAATTGCTGGCCTTGTTCCTAAGCCAGCTAAACCATTATTTGTTTTTGTGTTCGTTGTGGTTGTTATTGTTAGGTTGTTACTGCTGCTGCTGCTGATGGCGATGATGTTGTATTCGCCCTGGAGGTTAAACATGACTAAGATGAGGATAAAACTAAATTTATACAATTACTGTAGCCATAATATTGATATAATACGTAATTGTAATGCAATTTTCGTTCTGCTATATGAATAATGCATAAGTTTGATATCGCAATTATTAAGGAAATGCAATCCTGATGATATCATATACTGGCAGAAATACAAATTCTGTTCCGTAGGGTATAATTTTATATTTAATGTTGATATCTTCGTTACTGAAGAAATGTAATATTGATATTGTAAACATTAAGGATATGCAATGTTGTTATTCTGGAAAACATTGACTCTTGAATCTCACATTTTATTTAGTCGCATTTACTTTTCGACATTTAATTTATCTCATGTTTCATCGTTCATCATTAATAATTAGGTTCTGTTTTAAAACCTTTCAAAATCAATCGAAGACCTATCATTATTGCCAGTCGATAAGAACATGAGAACGTTGAATTAGTTTCTTTCAATTTTTAATAGTCACTGTGACTGAAAAATCTTATGTTCTGAAATTTGATTTTCCTACGTCAAAAGAATGCGTATAATGAATGTGTAATGAATTTAATTATTAATTTCTCCGTTATTTATGATTATACTAGAAACAATTAATAAATTAGTTTAAGCATGAATTCCTTGTATCTTTTAATCTTTTACTTGTTTCAGTTATTGATTGAGACATACTGGGGCACCGCCTTGAATGTTTTAATCGAATAAATCGGCCCCTTGTTCTTCTTTTTAAGGCTGGTGCTTATTCTATAGGTTTCCTTTTCCGAGCCGCTAAGTTACGTGGGTATAAACAAACCATACATATGTATGTATGTATGTATGTATATTCATACACATACATGCATGTATATATATATATATATATATATATATATATATATACATATACGACGGGCTTCCACACAGCCTTCAGTGCCACGCAATGTGTCTGTACTCGAACCCACGTGATTAGGGAGCGAGCTTTTTAAGCGCACAGTCATGTCGGTACAATATTTTCGTTTGTGCTAGGTCGGAAAACGTATGGGCGCAAGCACACATGCAGAGATCAGAGGGGACAGTACCCTGTATGTACAGATTGTTAGTTTCGGCTTTTTTTTTTATATCAAGCTCAAAACCTTGATATGATTTTAACCTTCTTCTGTCATAGGGAAGTAATTAAGTTTCATTACAGAATGTTTATTCAACTATGACCAGGTTTTATTAAAATGTATCATGCTTGGTTGAAATAAATAAATAACTTTTGTAAATATAATCATTGACCTTTACTGTATAATGACTATAGAAAATAGTCTGATATTAGGATATACAAAAACCGCCATGACGGAAAAAAGTGGGTATCAATAGGCATGGGAAATAAATAAACTATTTTATTGAAACAAAGGTTCTACATACCTCTAACACTCGACCTGCTTAAAAAAGTAGCCAAATCTCAATCGGATCACATCCTGCTAGGTTAAAAATTCTTTGTTCAGTGTACACTATTTTTGAAATAGAAATAGTTCTATCGCTGGAACGCTTTCTTTCATGGATCCGCTTGACCAGGATCGACGATGAATAAACAATAACATCAATATCAAGTTCCTCAAGAGATTTATTGTAGCTACGTTAATAAATAACATTGCCTTCAACAATCACCATCATGGCAACATATGCATGGTAACTATTAGAACAGATAAAGATACCTTCGAGCCTCGTCAACTCGTTCCAGTCAGGCTTCTGTAATAAGAACATCTCAACAAATGTTTTCAAATCCTCTCATTCACCCCTCTTAGACCCAAAATAATCTTAATGATAAAGCGACTTCATTAGATGTCCGTTTAGATTGTAATTCCATCTGGAGACAACCCCCACCACGCACACTCACACATACACATACACATATACATATATAAACACAAGCACAATAATTGCTCGTGTCTGTACCGCACAACGGAACCTCAACGCGGTCGCTTGATTTACAAGAAATAACGCAATTTTTTCTCAAATCAACCAGTAATCTTTAAAAGAAAACACATTAGATAACATACGTTTGAAAAGCAATTGGGATTATTTGGGAAGTAATGCCCTTCCAATCTCCATTACCTCCCCCAAAACAACAAAAGACAAACAACGACACAATCTGATGCGGATGATGCTCTCCTACAAACTTCGATAAGCTCTCGAATGTAACATCAACCATAAATAACCTAAATATCACTCTTCCCATGAATACACTAATCCCATGAACAAACACATTCCATGAACAAACATGCTTTAATGATAACCAGTTCTTCTTCAACAAAAACCAGTACTGAATAACTGCACACATCAAGAAAACAGAACACTGTACTGTGTCTCTGTCTGTTTCACTCTCTTCTCTTAACTCACATCTAAAATAATCAGAATCTTTACTAATGATACATCTCCAAATTTGGGTCTTATGTTCCATGGCAACCATATATTTAAGTGCTAAAACTACATTTTAGAATCTACAAAGCGAGAAGATATTTCAGAATCTACTCTAGGAAACTGCTTGCATATAAATGATTAAGCAGCTGCTGTACTAACAAATGTAGATCGCATCCAAACATACCTTTTCTTACGTTACCTATTGATTATAAACACACACACACACACACACACACACACACACACACACACACACACACACACACACACACACACACACACACACACACACACACACACACACACAAGCATGTCTACACCACCTGTCTTCGTCTTTTGTTTTTTTTTGTGAATTCTCCCTATATATATAACAGGGAAATAAGGCAAAGTAGAAAATGCTAAAATAAGTTTATCATGAAGAACGTTTTAGTACCGGTTTCAGTCTTTGCGACTCTTTCAGTGTAAAGTATGAAAACCGATTAAATTGTGGAAAAATTAAACGAAATGGTTTTTTTATGGGTCAATTTCCTTCTTCTGTCTCTCTCTCTCTCTTTTACTTGTGTGAAGGCTCGGTAGGTAAGTAGTAATCAATGCATAACATACATATATATATACACACATACATACACACTCACACACACAACCACATACACACTCACACACACAATTATGCACAACCACATACACACTCACACACACACGCACACACACACATACACACACAGACATATGCATGTATGTGCCAAATAAATGTGAGCTACTAATAGTTTCTTACTTTGGAGACGCGGGTCCAGGAAAGATTCTGTAACATGTCATGTGTCTTCAAGCAATGTTCGGATTTCTAGCACTTGGCTTATTCAATTTGCAAATAAGGAAGCGGGTACAAGGGAAAACTTGAGGAAAAAAAAACGAGAAGAAGGCAGATACAAAATGTGGAAGGGTGCACCTTATTCTCACCTTTTCTCGTGATTTCTCCTGTATCAACTTTCTGATTTCCACATTGAATAGACTAAGTCTTCACAGCCTGAACATTTTTTGGTGACACATAGCGTGTTATAAAACCCTGGTCTGAATCCGCGTCTCTAAATTGTGCCACTATTAATAGATCGTATTTTTATACATTGTATTTTAAATGACATTTATTACTCAGCAGATGGAATGATTGATTATTTGTTGATCTTACCTTAACGGATTAGTAAACTACACACACACACACACACATACACGCGCGCACACACACATACACACATGCATGCACACGCACGCACACACAAATATATATCAAAAGGATGGGTTATTATTCCACAGCCATATCAACAATCCAATAATACTATTCCACATATACGAAACAGCCATACCAACAATCCAACATACTTCCTCCATCAGCTGCCCCACGGATATCATTATGGTTTCGACACCTGAGCAGTACATTTTAATCCGGTAGTGCCAACAGCACTAAAATAAGTGTTGTTTGGGAACAAACAGACCAAAGAAACCATAACATTCAAACACAGTTACCCTACGTAGAAACATGCACACACACACACACACACACACACACAC
>NC_068991.1:63895546-63901406 GCF_001194135.2 Octopus bimaculoides
TATATATATATAGAGAGAGAGAGAGAGAGAGAGAGAGAGAGAGACATATATATAAGTATATATATGAATATATAAACACACACACACATATGTATGTGATTAATCTACTTGAATAAAATTAATTACTTAAATACTTCTTTCTTCCCTTACACACCGGAATGACCGCGTTCATCCCAAGACTCATCCATAGCATTTATATAGTAGAAAAGAACCCGTGATTGGCTCATTGGAAACGAGGCTATTTTTCACAATAAGATATAGTCTATAGAGTACATAATAAAAGAAAACATGAAACAGAACATCCAAAAGATTATCACCAGAACTACAACCCTCTCTGGTTTTCTGTCTATCTACGTTTATTCTATGAGTATGAAGAAACAGAACATCAGGTACCGTCCCTATCAGTCTGAGTGGGCCTGAAAATGTCACAGCTATTGAGCTAAGACAATCTTAAACATGAAACAGTATAGAGGGTGTTTTTTTTTAAAACTGTTTTTAAGCTCGATTTCGTGATATACATTACAGAATTTTCTCTCTAAGTATAATATTCTTTTCTTTGTATACACACACACACACACACACACACACACACACACACACACACACACACACACACACACACACACACACACACACACACACACACACACACACACACACACACACACACACACACACGCACTCGCACACACACACACACATTACATATAGTTTCATGTAAAAACGTTTTGTTAAAAATATTTTGTTCAATTTATAGCTCTCTGTTTTTCTTTCTATATGTCTTCGAAGAATTTGGTGACTTCCAAAGTATTTTAAGTCACACTTTTTTATTGAAATGTGTGTGTGTGTGTGTGTGTTTAAGTTTTAGCTTTTCAATTCTGTTTTTGAAAAGTGATTTCTTTCTTCTAGACAGAGTAATATGACATTGCGTATTTTATACATTTCAAATATAAACGCTGAGTGAGCACCGCCGAGACCTTCAAAGCAAATATTTTCGATTTATCATCTAAATCCAAATTAAAAGCAAACAGCTGGCAGAATCATTTGGGATTTACTTTGTTTATGTTTACTCTTTGTTTTATCTTATCGAATGACGGAATATTTTAAAAGCTATTTTGATACGCCGTTACATGGTGGGACATATCCTAAGCTGCTTTAGTGCCATCGTATAGTGGAACCTGTCTTAATCTGTTTTACTATGTCTTCGTATTTTGGGACATGGCGTATGCTGTGTAAATATACTATCGTATGGTACGATATACCTTAAACTTGTTTTAAAAAGTCACCATACAGTGGATCATGTCTTAAGCTGATCTAATGTATTTTCGCAGAAGGAGATATGTTTTAAGCTGTTTTAATATGTCCTCGCAGAGTGGGATATATTTTAAGCTGTTTTAACGTAGAAATACATCAATAACAAACGCTGAATGATATTTCTAGTCCACTGTATTTTGATGATCCCTTTAGTTTCTCGTTCTATTGTAATTCAGAATTCTTCTCAAATATATTTGTTTGAATATTAATTTATTTCCCATTTATGTGAGATGGATTTAGTATATTCATACACACACACTCACACACACAGGCGCGCGCTGGACCACGCATACATACAAACACGAATGTTATCTTGATATTTGATAAGATCAGAAACTTTCATCTCATAAATTATAGCAAACATATATCAAGGTTGGTTTCTTCTAATTTGTTTAAATGTTGGTTTCAAATTTTGATACAAGGCAGCAATTTCGGGGAGTGGGGGGAGATTATTCGATTACATCGATCTCTGTATTCAACTGGTACTTGTTTAATCGATCTCAGAAGGACGAGAGGCAAAGTCGACCACTGTGGAATTTGAACTTAGAACGTAAAGATGGATGAAATACCGCTAAGCATTTTTCCCGGCGTGCTCGCGATTCCGCCAGCTCACCACCTTATACAGAATGCAATGCAGATTTCAAATTTTGGTACAAGGCCAGCAAGTACAGAGGAGAGAATAAGTCGATTTCATCGACCCCAGTTTTCAACTGGTACTTATTTTATCGACCCTGAAGGGATGAAAGGCAAAGTCGACCACGGCGGAATTTGAACTCAGAAAATAAAGACGGATGAATTGCCGCTAAGTGTTTTGCGAGTGTTGAAAAAAGGATGACTACAATTGGCGAATACAATATTGTTTCCTCTCACATAAGGCATGACTGTAAAATGCTCACAAGATAAAATGCTTGTACTCATAGGAGAGATGAATTCCATGTGATTAGTAAATAATCTAAAATTTAAGGACGAAGATTAGAGAAAAATGTTCTGGTCGTATTGACTGAAGCATTGTAAATAAAAATTCATTAAGCCGCAGTTAAAACAAAAATACCCCGAACATTCTTCCCTCTTCGCGGCTCTTTAGTTTTTATCGTGCCGTTTATCTTTTACTTGTTTCGGCCATGCTGGGGCACTGCATTGAATGGGGTTAGTCGAACAAATCGGCCCGAAAATGTATTTTAAATATGGTACTTATTGTATCAGCCTCTTTAGCCGAACTGCTAAATTACGGAGACATAAACAAAAACACCAGTTGACAAGCGGGGAAGGAGGAGACAAGCACACGCACGCGACGGGCCGTCAGTTTCTGTCTATCAAATCTTCTTTTAAGGGTTTAGCTGGTGCGGGGCAATAGCAGAAGACACTGGTCTAACGTGTTACGTAGTGGGATTGAACGGGAAACGAAGTGTCTGGAAGGCCAACTTCTTATCACACAGTAATGCTCATCTATGAAACCTCCTTTAGAATATTTCTTACCGATGAAAATCATTACGACTTTCTTCAGATTCCAGGTTTTATTCTATCAGCACTTACCATTTTCCGATGCAAACCATTAAAAGTCTTCATAGACACCAAATTTTTTTTCCTTGTTAAAACTTACTATTTTCCGAAGCTGACCATTACCAATTTATATTTATTTATTATATTTGTTAATATATTATTTTTTTTTGTTTAGTTTATTGTTTCACTTTGATATAAACGTGATTGATCTCAGTGATGTTATAAACGTCTATGTTATTTTAAAATGTAGGACAAACATATTTGAAACCTCTTATTTCTGTGATCTGGCATGTTAATCCCATAATGGAATTTAGCACATACAACGAAGCTAAAAGAGGGAGGGATGTTATAATCTTAACAGAGAACCAGCGAACGAGAATGTCTTCGAATATTCATCTTATAACCGAAGTAATACTGCTTTTCCTTTTTCTTTTTCTTTTTCCTGTTTTGTTCCTGTTATGTGTTCACACACACACACACACACACACACATACACACACAGATATATGTATATGTGTATGTGTGTATGCGTGTGCATGTGTGTGTATGTGTGTGTGTGTGTGTGTGTGTGTGTGTGTGTGTGTGTGTGTGTGTGTGTGGTATATGTGTGTCTATGTATGAATGCAGACTTTACAATTTATGTGTAAGTGAATACAAATAGCTATTCATATATAAATTGATTCATATATATATACAGAAACACACACACACACACACGTGTGTGTATGTGTGTTTGTATATTTATATGTATATATGCATGTCTATCTAACTATCTATCTATATGCATACACACACATTTATATATGTATATGTGTGCGTATGCATCAATGTATATGTATGTATATATATATTTATATATATGAATGTGTATCTATCTATCTATCTATCTATCTATCTATCTATCTATCTATCTATCTATCCATCTATCTATCTATCTATCCATCTATCTATCTATCTATCTATCTATCTATCTATCTATATATCTATCTATCTATCTATCTATCTATCTATCTATCTATCACATACATACACTTATACGCGAGGGCGCAGGCACACACCAACGCACACATATGTACACGCACATACACACGATCTTGTATATGTTGCATTGTATCTTTATCCTGTATAACGGTGAATACTTGTAGCGCTTAAGATATAGAAACACGAGAATACTTTTAGATTGATAGAAAAACATGAAAGATACGTTGGCTAAATCACGAAATAATGGAGCGAATTTCCGGAAAGAATCGGCGATGTTGTGACGGAAACAATAGAATGACTGAATGCACAATGAATGATATAAATACAAAATGCATACAAATAACAGTACACAGACACACACACACAAACACACACACACATATATATGTATATGTGTTTGTGTGTGTGTACGTGTGTATGTTTGTTGCGCTTGTGGGTTGCGTGTGGGTTTTGTGTTGTGTGTATTGTGTGTGCGTATATCGGTGTTGAGTGTGTGTTTACAAATGTGCACACCTTCACACACATATAGTTATGTATAATTGTTATTTTTATGCACGTATGTATTTACACTCACACACACACACACACAGACACACACACAGACACACACACACACACACCACACACACAACCAAGAGGTAGAAAATGAGAGTGATAACAGCCGTAATCGGCTGCGAAAGGGAAAATACAGAAAAAGTAATGCTAACCGGTTTTGGGGACGCAAACGGACCTATATTGTAACATTATGTGGAAGAAGGGGCTTACAGTCACCAGTGTAGGCTACATAAATACAAGTGGAAAACTTGCATTTACAGTCCAAGAAGAGGTGATTGCTACAAGATACCTGATAAACAAAAGAGTCTGAATTCTTTTGGAGCTCGGAGATGCAACCGAAGACTTATATTATGTTATATTTATGTGGTAAACTTCACGGATGTGATTAGCAGCTGTTCAAAAATACCATCAAGGTACTATCTACATATGCAACATGACTTTGTCGCAAAAACAATATACAATGCCTGTCCTGGAATAAATATAGAGAATCCCCCTGTTATTGAATACGTACACAAATACCAGTACAAAGAATGCTGGTGGTGCATATCGAAATATCTGTCAAGTGTAAGGATAACAGGCCGGATATTGTTGTTTGGGACAAAAAGGGAAAAAGTATGTCATAGAGGTCAACTGTCCTGCTGATGTGAATATCTCTTTAAAAATCTAAGAGAAAGAGGATAATTATGTGCAACTGATGGAAACTTCCTGCTTCTATATCCATGTTATAAAGTCATATTATACTAATAACAATTAGTACACATGGTATTGTGAGTAAAAGCCTTCCAGTCAGTTTGGATAAGCTCTGGTTTACAGAAAAAGAAATGAAACAACTAACTCGCATATTACAAAAACACTCTGCAAGTGGAACAGTAAAAATGTTCAAGACTTTTACCCAAGTTTAAAATGTGAAGTTGTTTTTGTTGTCTACATTCCAATGACGGGTCTCTGTATCAGTAAGAAGCCAACATCTTCCTCAAGGGAAGAATTTAAATAACTGAAAGTAGAAAAGGATATACATACGTAAATTAAAACAAAACATACAAATCTGCACTTGAACGTACACATACAAAAATACGGTTGATATAGTTGAAATTCCAATGAAGGAGTCTTGGATGTTGGTTAGAAACCTTCTCCTTCACTATTGGCAAGAAATATTGAAATAAACTGAATAATAACATACATACATACATACATACATACATACATGCAGTCTCATTCATGCCAATAATAATTGTTTCATTTGGTTTTGTGAGAAAATGCCTAAATGATAATCTGGAAAAATTGGGGTTTTCAGGAAAAAGATATCAGACGGCTAACAAATACAATCTGTAAGCGAACAGTAAAAATATGCATGGCTTTCCTCAAGTCCAAAATAAGAATTTGGTTTTGCTATCTCAGTTCCTAAACTGGAGCTTTGTATCTTTGTCAGAAACTAGATCTTGTTTCAAAGGAAGAATGCAAATAGAACAGTACATACATACATACATACATACATACATATATATATATA
>NC_068991.1:63901479-63907318 GCF_001194135.2 Octopus bimaculoides
ATATATATAAGTACATACATACAAACATACGTACATACATACATACATGCGTCAGCAAAACAAGGAAAAAAAAAAGAATTAAAGAATTCGTTCTGGAGTTATCTCCTCTTATGGCTAAGATGAGAGACTGTAATATTAGTCAATGACTAATATTCAATTATTTTTCTCTCGCTAAATAATTATTCTGCTTTATCTTTTAATGCTCCATGTACTAACTAGGCTAACACCCACTTATTGAACTTTACATCTGCTTCACAATTTATCTGTTTCTATATTGAATTTACCTCCCTCTCCTCCTCATCATATCTCTCTCTCTCTATCCATCTTTCTACCTCTCCCTCTAACTATTCATCTTTCTCTTTCTCCCTCTCTCATTATTTCTCTGCCTTTTGCTCTTTTTTTTTTCGTTTCTCCTCCTCCTTCTTTGCAGTAATTATTATTTTCGCGCTCTCTTTCTATGCGTATTCGTTTATTTATTTATCTTTCTCTGTTGATATTTGTTTATTCTTCAGTCAATTTATCCTTCTCCTACCACTCTCTCACTCTTTCTGTCTGTCTGTCTGTCTGTCTGTCTCTCTCTCTCTCTCTCTCTCTCTCTCAATCTTTCTGTCTCTGTCTCTCTCTCTCACTCTCTCACTCTTGCTGTCACTGTCTGATACACATACATACGCACGCGAGCACATAAAACACACAGACACAAACGCAGGCGTGCACATAAATACACACACACACACACACACACACACACACTCACACACATACCAAATTATATGCTATTATATATATATATATATATATATATATATATATATATATATATATATATATATATATATATATATATTAATACATGCACATATATATGTTTTCGTGTGCTTGTATGCATAGATATGGATGCATAGGTTTGTATATAACTGTGTATATGTGTATACATGTGCATATATGTATACACATATATGTATAACACATGTGTACACATATGTGTGCACATATGTATATAGAACTACAACAAAATAAACGCACCAGTGCAAGTATATTATGTAAATGTGTGTGTGTGTGCGTGTATGTGTGTGTGTGTGCGTGTGTGTGTGCGTGTGTGTGTGCGTGTATGTGTGTGTGTGTGTATGTGTTTCTTTGTGTAGTTATTTGCTCATTTGTGGTTTATTTAGTTGGTTGTATGTAGCTGTGCAATTTAATCAAAAATCAGTACTTTGTTGTCTTTTAATATAAAATTGTTGACTCAAAATACAGAAGTCGCTTTTTCGTGTAAATCAACACACACACACACACACACACAAACTCACATACACACACACACACACACACACATAAACTCACATACACACACACACACATACACACACACACACACTCACATACACACACACTCACACACACACTCACACACACACACTCACTTATAACTTCAATATTTTTCTTGTTCATCTTTCCACTTGTGTTTAAATAATTGATGTAAATTAACGCTGGTCGTTGGTACAAACTGTTTCATACCGGAGGCAGAATGCCATGCGCTATGGAGCTACGTTTTCCTCCTTGAGAGAATTATCTAAGGGAAGGCCGTGCTGGTAGTAATAACATAATCTAAGATAGGTGTCTTTCATTAAGGAAATGGTGTCGGTAGTCGTCTCTGCGAAGACGCCTGGCTTAGTGGTTATGGTATTCTGCTCGCGATCGTCAGTTTGTGAGTTAGATCCACGCTAGCGCATTGTGTCATTGAGCAAGACACTCTATTTGTTGTCACTTTAGTCCAGTTAGCAAAAATGAATTGTATCTGTATTTCAAAGGGCCAGCCTTGTCGCATTTGGTGTCCCACGCTAAATCTCTGTGAGAACTACTTTAAGCATATGCGTGTCTGTGCAGTGCACAGCCGCTTGCACATTAATTTCACAAGTGGGCTGTTCCGTTGATCGAATCAGCTGCAGTACTCGTCGTCGTAAACGACGGAGTGCCACTGGAGTCATCTCTGGCCGACTACGTTGAACTCTTGCGCTACATGGAGTTCAAAATCTCGATTTGCTTAATTCCCTTATTCATCGCTAGGATATCTGTTAACTGTAGGAGTATTGGCATGGGAATAGCCCCATGGTTTAAAGAATGTAGGTATGGCTATTTGATTATCCCTTTACCGAACATGGATTTCAGGTATTATCCCAATGTGAATCACCTTGGGCAAACATCAGCTGCAATAATCTCGAATTTAACATTGCCTTGTAAAGTATAATTTAATGTAAAAGCTCATGCTATGTTATGGGTATGCTATGTATGTATGTATGTATGTATGTAAGCATGTTTCTATGTATATGCATATTTATGTATCTACGCATAGTGCTTAAATATTCGTTCTGCTGACTGTAAGCGGAGAAAATTTCAATGAATGTAGAATTATCTTTTCTGGTATTTAATATACCCTTATTATCTTTGATCTTGAAATACTTACCATAGGCCACTGTAACTAATTCTTCTAAGCTGAGTTTCGTTTCGGAACTTTCAATACCACTCTGTGACTAATGGTTTCTTGTCTGATTGGAAATCTTCGGTAAGAAACATTTGGTCCCACAATCAGACATAGAGCCTAACATCCACGAAAAAAATAACAACAAAACGTTCCTCTACAATCGTATGAAATATCTTATTTCTCAAGGATAGTAACTCTTATATGTGTATGTATGTATGTTATTTCTTTACTACCCACAAGGGACTACACACAGAACAGCGGAGACAAACAAGGACAGACAAACGGATTAAGTCGATTATATCGACTCCAGTGCGTAACTGGTACTTATTTAATCGACCCCGAAAGGATGAAAGGCAAAGTCGACCTCGGCGGAATTTGATCTCATAACGTAGCGGCAGACGAAATACCGCTAAGCATTTCGCCCGGCGTGCTAACGTTTCTGCCAGCAAACCGCCTTAATGTGTATGCATATGTATATATATATATATATATATATATATATATATATATATATATATATATATATATATATATATATATATATATATACATGTATGTATGTATGTATGTATGTATGTATGTATGTATGTATGTATGTATGTATGCATGTATGTATGTATGTATGTATGCATGTATGTATGCATGTATGTATGTACGTATGTACGTACGTACGTTCGTATGTATGTGTGGGTTTTCATGTATGCATGCTTGTGTGCATGTATGTATATTTGTATGTATGCATCTAAGTATGCATGTAAGTATGTATGTATGTATGTATGTGTAGATTTTCATGTATGCGTGTATGTACATACTTTATGTCGTTCTATATCAGTGAAACATTTTATTTCGTCTTACAAAAACAGTAGCTTTCGAGCAAAAAATATCCTGTAGTATTTCTGCCGCCGTGTTGTCCCTCATCTCCTATCAGTACCGCCGCCGTCGTAATTACAGAGAAATGGTTATTGTCCCGTTGGAAATATGTAGCTTATTACGCCACTATTCAGAAAATGTTATACACAGTATGACTTTTTCTGGAAATGTTATACAAAATGATATAAATATGTATTTTAACGATTATGATTTAAAAACCTGTGACCTGATTTTTTCGTAAGAAATCAATATCCTAACATAAACCTTTACAAAAATCAATATTGAATTGAATAGAAACCGATGATTGACAAAACTTCTAGAATCTAACTCGAAATACGTTGCAATATTTAGTTATGTTCACTTATATTCTAAACGAAACTCCTGAAAATATGAATGTCTTCTACCTAAGTTTAAAATGTCTGTTATAATGATTGTCTGTAATCAGCAGTGTTCCTGGAACCATAGGGAACCGAAGAAAAATGTCTGTCGAGTTTGATTGTCTCTTCATCTATTCTGGTCAAACTATGCTGTATTTGACTTTTCTTGTACATTATCTTCGATATCACTTGGATTTTGTTTCTGTATGTTCGTTTTAATACTAATATATGACATCGGGCTAATGTTAGAAAATAATATTTTTAGCTCGTTGAGAGATAAAAGCAGTAGCTACACTGAGAAGCAACGTTCATCACCACTTAAACATAGCTGTTCCGTTAGGAACTGACGTTACTGCTACTTATAACCATAGGAGGACATCTCCTACAGCTAGTTACTCAATAGAATTTGCATCCGATATATGTTGCAAGCAGGGGAGTGAACTCCTACTACTTTCGAGTCACGTAACGGCAAGACCGTTCGGTTTCGACCTCTTTGTGGTCATCTCCGGTGGTATATACTCGTCTGCAAGAGATAGCAGTAGTTCATTCCAGCTCGCAATATTTACAAAATACGTGAAACACAGTCACTGATGTGACGAATGAAATGCTGATAAGCGTTTTGTCCGGCTCGCTAAAGGTTCTGCCAGCTCGCCGTGTTCCATCGATGTGTCACCATTATAGCAAGGCAATATTTCGATCTCTTTCCGTCCATTACAGAAGCTCTGTTCTTATCAGAAAAAATCGAGTGTTATTTACCTCATAAGAAATTTAGAAATTTCAAGAGATATTAAACAAATCATTTTTAATGGCGGAACTCAAAGCAGAGAAAGAGCTACAAATGCTGAATATTAGGTAACTGATACTATATACAACAGTTCTAAATGATTTCAGGATTCTTAGTTACGCTCCTTTACACCTTTCCAATGCGTGGACTACGGAGTATATTCCAAGAGAAGTGATGAAAAAAATCCAAAAACGTATTCGAATCAATTTTGAGTACATATTAACTTACTGACTTGTATCTGTTTGTACACTGAAGTAGTTGTTTATATGTAGTTAGGTTAGGATAGCGCTGTCTGGTCTCTAATTCATCACATATTCTTTTATTCTTTTATTTGCTTCAGCCATGTGACTGCGGCTTCGAAGATTTTAGTCGATGAAACCCACCCCAGGACTTATATTTTTATGCCTAGTACTTATTCTATCGGTCGCTTTTCCCGAACCGCTAGGTTACTGGGGACATACACAAACACGACCACCGGTTGTCAACCGGTGATGGTGCGGTTGTGTGGGGATAAACACAGACACAAAGACACTCATAAATATATACATATGTATATACGACGGGCTTCTTTCAGTTTCCGTCTATCAAATCCATTCAAGGCGTTGGTCGGCCTAAAGCTATAGTAGAAAACACTTGCCGAAATCACGCAGCCACACCTGCGCCTATATACGTAAAATATGATTTTATTACTTTAAATACATTACAATTAAACCACTTCTAATAGAAGTTTATCAATTACATCAGCTAAACAAGATAATTATGAAGCTATTGCTAAATAAACTGTACCCAAATGACTTATTGTACATTATATTTTACACAAATGACTGGAGTGCAGTCTGTCTGGCGGTCAAATGAAAATAGTGCGCGTGGAATTGTGGTGCAACAAGTTTTCTGCACATATAACTGTGACTAAAAGTTTTATTGTCACAATTATGGTTGAATGACTTTATGATACATAGTCTCATGAACAGCTGGGTTTGTAGTATACATAAATGTATACAAAGTCATCTGGCCATTTTTAATTCTCAACATGACAATAAACTATTGAGAACTTTACCTACCTACCTACCTACCTACCTACCTACCTACCTACCTACCTACATACATACATACATACATATGTAGATGTATGTGTGTGTGTGTGTGTGTGTGTGTGTGTGTGTGTGTGGATCGTTGGCGATTCTTTCCTCCGTCTTCCCTTTCCCTTGGACTTGCCTCTGTCTCCTGCTCCTGAATAAGAGCTCTGCTCGAAACATAAAACTACCTTTCTTTCCTTCCCCGAGCTTCTGTTAATACTTTGCATGTACCACGTCCTCGTATTGTTTTTCTTGT
>NC_068991.1:63913396-63915016 GCF_001194135.2 Octopus bimaculoides
ACTACTACTACTACTACTACTACTACTACTACTACTACTACTACTACTACTACTACTACTACTACTACTACTACTCTTTATAGATAAATTAATCCATTTCCAATAAAGACACAATACATTATCAAGAAATTCATATTAATACTGTTAAAAGCAAAATGTTTAGGAGCCCACCACTGTCCTAAAGGGTTTATATCGAAATGTGAAGGATACCTCAAAGGTATAACAGACAAATAGAAAATCAAGATGTTCAGTATGATACAAGAGAAGTCCCAGATGGTGAGGGAAACATGCGTTGACCAAGACAAGTTAGTGGGTTTGCAACACAGCTCTTTAAAAGGTAAGTTACGTGGGTTGGCAACCAAGAGACATTACAGGTTTGTGAAGAGTTAGGTTTCGATTATACGGAGCATGAAAAGACTAACAAGCTCGTGAAGGTTATGGGCCATTTTGAGATAATCAGTGTCTGGAGGAATTACACGATTAATTAGAGTTGTATGGAGAAATGAAGTGAACCAACGTATTCTTCAGCTTATAAGACACCGAAAGAAAAAATATCGGCGAATCATGAATATATATCGAATGCGGTGGGTTATGAACACAAGCTACTTACAACGCCCAATAAGACAAGAGTGCGCATTTTGCCTCCTCACCAGCTGCTGCTGGACGATTTTCGTCTGCTACCGATATATATTATGAATTTTAAACACAGTACGACCATAAGAGATATCTTTGAACGAATAGCACATTAAATTTTCCTTTACCATATACGTTAAGTATGAAACACGGATAGCTATTTTAATCATCTTATACTCCCTCTCGGTTTAGTTGAAAAAATCGAAGCCCAATATTTATTCGTTTATATTTGCTACTTATTTTATTGGTTTTCTTGGAAAGCCGCTAAGTTACGCGGGCATAAACAAACTAACACCAGTTGTCAAGCGGTGTATGGAGAAAAATATAAAGATACGTACGCACACACAGTCCACATATTCCACGGGCCTCCATGCTGTTTCCGCCTACTACATACTCTCCCATTGCATTGGTTGGTTTGTCCGGAGCTATTGGCAAAGACACTTGCCCAAGGTTCCGTGCGGTCGGCTTGAACCTGAAACCACTTGGTTTCCAAGCGAACTTCACCACACAGCACTATATGCGTCTTTCTTTTACTTTTCTCTTCACCTCACAGATTATCATCTTTGCTTACTTAAACACAACATCCATACTTTTTGGCTTACCTCCAGAAGTGGGAGTTTTGCGCTAACGTTGAGAAGTTGGAGTGGTTTTTCATCTCCGTTTTCTTTCATATCGCCAGTGTTCCCTATTTATCAATTATCTAAGTTTTTCAGTATTTGTTTTGAGCCGGACAATACGGTGTATTTCTGTTTACATGTATTCGCGTAATTATTTCGTGTATTTGATTAAAAATATTAACATATCTCAATGAATAAATAAATAAATAAATCTAACGTATCCATCCTCACGTTTTTCCATGCAACACTGTTTAATTTATCCACCCTGTCTCGTAATACTTTTGTACCTGCCTATGTGTGTGTGTATTTGTGTGTGTGTGAGTATGTGTATGCGTGTAAGTATGGATGGATGTTTGCATGCATGTATGTA
>NC_068991.1:63920953-63922196 GCF_001194135.2 Octopus bimaculoides
ATACATACATACATACATATATACGACGGGCTTCTTTCAGTTTCCGTCGACCAAATTCCCCCACAAGGCTTTGGTTGGCCCGATGCTATAGAAACAGACACTTGCCCAAGGTGCCACGCAGTGGGACTGCACCCAGAACCATGTGGTTGGTAAGCAAGCTACTTAGCACACAGCCTATAAAACAATTTGGCAGCAATTGCTACTCATGTCATTTGATTTGAGATATATAATAGTTTGTTGGGACTAACACATCTACAACCTGGTAGAGTCATGAAAATACACCTACATTGTTATGGTTTTCTGCCGTTTGCTGTTCTTTCATTATATATATAGGCGCAAGCGTGGCTGTGTGATAACGTTGTCACTGGATAAATGAATATATATATATATATATATATATATATATATATATTTCTGTTTTATCCAACAGAAACAGTATTAGATGAAAATAACCATCTACGTATCATACTTAATGTAGGTATATTACAAAATTTATTGTGGTATTTGTCTAGAGATATCCTTACGGGCGTGCTGTGTTTAAAAAAAACCCCACTATTTCAGTAGCAGACGACAATTATCGAACAGCAGCACGTGAGAATGCCGGACGCGCATTTCTGTATCGTGGGATTTGTCAGTAGCATTTATTTATTGTCAGCTGTATATATTAGCCATTTAAAAATATGCAAAAGTTGTTAATTTCCCATAATCATTTATTATTTCGTGTCATAATCCTCATCGCTCTTGGTCACTAAACTAATTGTCTCAGACACGAGATTACATTCATTGCGACGAAAATTTTGACATGAAATAATAAACGTTTGAGTGAATTTATGTTTTTGTGTGTTTTTGAATGGCTAATATAAAACTTCTATGCTGTAATTGTTTTAGTTTCACCACACTGTCTCAGAACAAATCATTTGTCAGAGAAACACATCTTCGAAATATGAAAAAAACATGCACAAAAATAATTAACATCAGAACAGTGAATTCATGAGCGTTTGTCGCAAAAGCTGTTCCAGAGACACTAATATTGGCATACATAAATACATATTTACATATGCATCTGTATATGCATGTATGTGTACATGTGTGTGTGCGAAACCTAAATAAGTTTTACTCCTGTATAAACTAATAGTTAACATCTAAAGTTATACACACACACGTATATATACACACGCGCACGCACGCACACAGACACACACACACACACACACTTATGTATTAATGCATTTATGTATGTATA
>NC_068991.1:63922206-63923659 GCF_001194135.2 Octopus bimaculoides
CTTGCGAGTGGATTTGGTAGACGGAAACTGAAAGAAGCCCGTCGTATATATGTATATATTTATATATATGTATGTATGTGTATATGTTTTTATGTGTATATGTTTGTCCCCCCAACATCGCTTGAGAACCGATGCTGGTGTGTTTATGTCCCCGTAACTTAGCGGTTCGGCAAAAGAGACCGATAGAATAAGTACTAGGCTTCCAAAGAATAAGTCCTGAGGTCGATTTGCTCGACTAAAGGCGGTGCTCCAGCATGGCCGCAGTCAAATGACTGAAACAAGTAAAGAGTATATATCTACGTAGTCTGATCAATAAGTATCCGGACTGTTGCCATAGTAACGAAGCTAAAGCACGCAAAGTGAAGCCGTTTGGCAAAGATTGAATTGGACCTCTGCTGTGTACGACCACTAAGTTTTAACGTTCTAGCTCACTTCCGCTGTTTACAAGAGTGCTTGGAAGGACGGTGTATAGCATGTGATCGTCGCATTGATCATGATAAGAAGTTGTCATGGCGATACCTGCTCAGAGGAGTGTATGAGCCACACACAAGTGTATGAGTGGTTCAGACGTTTCAAAGACGGCGGAAAATGTGTTGATATTGACGAACAATCTGAGAGACCCGCAACCAGCATAAGAGAGAAAAAGGTCGCAGATGTGCGTGCATCTGTGAGAGGAAATCGTCCGTGAGTTATCAGAAGATATGCAGATTAGTTACGGTTCAGTTTCAGTCCATTATCACTGAAGATTTGGGTATGAGACGCGTGTCTGCCAAGGTGGTGCCAAAACTGCATTCAGCTGATCAAAAAGACACTAGGGCGTCAGTTGCACAATATCTTGATTGTGTCGAGGAAGATGAACATTTTTGAAAACTTTGCGTAGGCCTCTGAGCAGGTATCGCCGAATTTTTGGCAAAATTTGATGCAGATTCTCAGCTCAACTTTATCTGTCATTGTCAATGCGACGATCACACGCTACACACTTTCTTTCAATCACTGTATATATACAGGGTGGCCCAAAAGTAGGTTTACAGTTATTCAACTATCTCTTTCGCATTCATATATTAGCAGCTTAGATCTTAATTACATAAAAATATAAGACCATTATTCTATGCTAATTTAGTTAATTGTAAGATAGAAATTTAAATGTAATAAAATGTTCTAAAAGAAATTTAAAGTGCTTACGTGATAACTGTAAACTGACTTTTGGGCTACCCTATATATATGTATATATATATATATTATTAAAAAAATATTATTAAAAAAATGGCAAAAAATCATATATTAATTAATATCGATTAATTACCAGGAAGCTAGCACATTTAAAGAATCAAAGAGATTCAGAAACAGTATCTGCAATCTCAGGGGATTAAAGTACATTTTTATATATGACGTTGACCACTAACGTGGACATTCAATGCGCTAGAAATATATATATATATATTTATGTATTACA
>NC_068991.1:63924341-63927067 GCF_001194135.2 Octopus bimaculoides
ATGTATATATATATATATATATATATATATATATATATACATACATACATACATACATACATACTTACATACATATATAAAATAAGGTGCCAGGCTGACAGAATCTTGACCACGCAAGATGAAATGATTACCAATATTTCTTTAAGCTCAAAGTCCGACGAGGTCGACTTTATTCTTCATCCTTTCGGGGTCGATAAAAATAAGTATTATTTGAGCCCTGGGGTTAATGTAATTGACTAGACCCACTCCCACCTCAAAATTTTTATGCTTTGTGTCCATGTATCACAACTTCACTCATTCATCTACGTCACTTTACATCCTGAATTCAAATCGCACAGGAGTAAACGCTTCCTCTCTTTCATGGTTTGTAGTTGTAGGGTTAGTTAAATCGACTAGAATAAGCCGCCATTTTTCTGTTTTTCACTTAGGTTTTGGGTCTATGCTGGAAATTGATTTTTACAAAATCAACTTAAGGTCCGTGGCAGACGGTAACTGATCGAAACCTGAGAGAGAGAGAGAGAGAGAGAGAGAGAGAGAGAGAGAGAGAGAGAGAGAGAGAGAACTATCTACAAAAATGTGATGCAAATATCTATAAAAAATGTGATGCAAATAGAGCAGCGATATTAGAGCAGCTCATTGTGCTGTAGGTTATAGCAGTATAGATGTTACAACTTTCTAAATAATTCAATTATTGTTTATAGTCAGACGTAAACCAGAACTCAGGAATTTCCTAGTTATTTCTGTCAGTTATCCGTCAGGTAATGTCAGTTATCTGAAATAGATCATTGAAAGTGTTACAAATGGTTGAACTTGGAAAGTGGGCTTCGGCTATCCGATATTACCACACATTGGACACAGTCAAAAAATTACTATACTACATTTTGGAGATTAACACGCAAACTTTTCAAGCGTCTCTATTGATTTTTTTTCTTCTCTAAACCGTTTCAGCTTGCATTTTGAGATAACTAGGAGCAGCCTCTAGGCTGAAATTCGACCTGCTAGAAATAGCAGCCAAATTTTATCACATTACACTTTACGGATTTAAAACAGAAGAAAATATTGAATAATGAAGCTCTCTGTCTGTTTGTCTGTCTGTCTGTCTGTTTGTCTGTCTGTCTCCTTCTCTCCTCTCTTTCTCTCTCTCTCTGTTTGTATATATATATATAATAGAAAATTTAGACAATAGTGCAGTACCACATGTGCTATATAACTGATGTAGCGTGCCCCATTAACCCACGAATTGTCAATAAAGAAGGCGAGAAAAGAGACAAATACAATCCTCTAAAGTACGAAATAACTCGACTAGGAAATCGGAATCGAGTGCGCAGTAGGGCTGTTACAAAAGCTTTGTCTCCTTGGTAGGGCCAGAATAATCAGGGAAGTATTAGATAGTTGAAAAGAACAGATAGCATGGTGTCGTAGGCTGCAGGTAGCAAACCCGTTAAGCATACAAGACTCCAGGGGTTCCAACATAACCCGAGTTAAAAAGAACTACAACAACAACAATAATCGATAGATAGCTAGATAGACAGATAGATAGATAGATAGATAGATAGATAGATAGATAGATAGATAGATAGATAGATAGATATTAAGAGATAGTGATAGATAAACATGATTGTCCACCCAAGTTTAGAATGCACGACAATAGAGCTGACACTATTATTTATTTTGTATCAGAATAGCCACAGGTAACTCAAAATGAAAAGAAAAATTGCAGACGTAATAAAATTGCTGTAATTATTCACTAGAATTTTGGCAAGGAGAGCAGTTTAGTTTTGTATGCACTAAAAACAGCCACAACCGTTTTGTAGAAATAGAAATGAAAGCCCTCGAAAACGATGAAGTGGAGTTGTAATGTTCAATACAAAACGAAGGAGAAAAGAATAT
Source organism: Octopus bimaculoides (assembly GCF_001194135.2). Taxonomy (NCBI): domain Eukaryota; kingdom Metazoa; phylum Mollusca; class Cephalopoda; order Octopoda; family Octopodidae; genus Octopus; species Octopus bimaculoides. The sequence goes on from NC_068991.1 coordinate 63,926,232, forward strand.
AAGAAGCCGGATATTGTAGATGTTAATAGGAATAAGAAAAGAAAAAAAAAATGATTATTCCGAGTGATATGTCATGCTCATTTGATTCGAGAATCGTGATTATGGAAAAAGAAAAACTAAAGTGTTATATCGACTAGAAGAAGTTCCCAAATGCTGCAACAAAGAAGTTAATAAAGTCATGACGAAGAATTTGAGAGTAAAGCTAGGAAGGCTAGATTTTAATCTTAGAGTGGATGCGAAGGGAAAAAAATCTGTTGACTTGCTTCATCAAGAATTATCCTGAAATTCCTCAATACAAAGAAAAAAGAGACACAAACAACATAAAAATACCTTTATAAAACATAACGATTACATCAATATCGTGCAACAGCAAAATGATTGTAACAATAATAGCAACAGCAGCAGCAGCAGCACTAGAAAGATTTCAGGCCTGTGCCTATTAGTAGAAAGGATTATTATTATCATTATTATTATTGTTCAGTAGTTTTATTTTTATAACGTGCTTTCACTTCACTACCGAGCGCAGCTCTGTGCGCCTTGGGTATGTTCTGTGGTTTGCTGTGGTGCTCTTATGTTTACTGTATTGAAAGTGTTTTGCGTAGAATGTGTGCAGTACCCAGTAATGCAATTTTCTGTATGTTATATATATTTGTAAGTCCTGGTATTTTTGTTATGTATTTGTCTGAATATTTTTTTATTATACCTAAGGCACCTACTATGATAGGAATTGTTTCTGTTTTTAGATTCCACATTCGAGTTATCTCTATTTCCAGGTCTTTGTATTTTGAAAGTTTTTCCATTTCTTTTAGAGAAACGTTGTCATCTGCTGGTATTGA
>NC_068991.1:63927758-63929423 GCF_001194135.2 Octopus bimaculoides
TATTATTATTATTATTATTATTATTATTATTATTATTATTATTATTATTATTATTATTATTATTATCATTATGTTGTTGTTTTTTTTCTTCTTTCTTCAAATTTTCTTCCATTTCTCGCCGAGTGTTTTCCGTACACCTAGGGCAGAGAAACTCATTGTATGCATTCCCAGTTTGCACACGCAAATTTACAGGTAAAATATGTATTAAAAAAAAATGGAGACAACATGATCAATAATTTCATCTTGTTGTTTACATACACGACATGTTGGGCTACTGCCGTTCTTTAATATGTTGGCCTGGTAGCTCCTTGTAGGTAGGCATTGGTCTTGAGCTGCTATGATAAACCCTTCTGTTTCTGATTCTAAGCAAGAAGACACTAACCATTGATGGATAAGGGCTTTGTCAACATCTGCATTATTAGCTCTCTTTGGGTATTTGCCATTGCGAGGGTTTTCTTGCCATTGCGAGGGTTTTCTTGCCATTTATCAGTAAGAATATCTAAGGCAGCAGTTTTAGCACGGGTTTTCATACGCTTAACTTTTTCTGTGCTTGTTTCCAGTACGTTTAATTCTGGGATTTGTTGTATTTGGAATTCGCTTAGATATTCCTTTGCCTGTTTTGTTACTGAGTATAATGGTTTGTTGTTTTTGTGCTTTAAGACAAACTCTAGCATCCAGTCATCAGAGTTTTTCAGGTAGGTGTTTAAGACAATTGTGTCAATCTTCATTATTAATTCTAGTTGTGAAAGTCCACGGCCACCCTCTTTTCTTGGCAGATAAAGTCGCTCTATATCTACCTTAGGGTGGTGTATTCTATGCATTGTCAACAAGTTTCGTATTTTTCTGTCAAGATTACATATTTCAGTAATTGACCAGTTAATGATAATGAAACTGTAAGTCACGACTGGTATGGCTAAAGTACTGATCGCTTCAATCCTGTTTCTTGCATTCAGGTCTGACTCGAGTATTACCCTAACATTCTTTTCTCATCCTTTCCCTCATCATTGAATGTTTGATTCTATCACCTTCAACTACCCCTAGGTATTTGTAGATCTCCGCTGGTTCTAACCCCTTTATGGCATTCTGTTGGTCAAGATTAACGTTAGATGTTTCTATCATTTTTCCTTTGATAAAGGTAGCTTTTACACATTTATCGAGGCCAAATTGCAGCCTGATGTCATCACTGATTTGTTTAGCAGTTGCTAGTAAGCCCTGTAGTTGTTGGTTATTATTATTGTTTGTTGCTGTTGTCGTTGTTATTGTTGCTGTTGTTGTGTAAGGCGGCGAGCTGGCACCATGTAAGCGACTTAATCCTTTCCCCAGAATTGCTGTCACGCCGGGCGAAATGTTTAGCGGTATTTCGTTTGCCGCTATGTTCTGAGTTCAGATTCTCCCTTGACCGACTTTGCCTTTCATCATTTCGGGATCGATAAAATAAGTATCCGTTGAACACCGCGATCGATGTAATCGACTAGTTTCCTTTATTGGAAAGGATTATTATTATTATTATTATTATTATTATTATTATTATTATTATTTTTGTTACTTCCTCTATTACTAACAGTACTACAACTACCACATCTTTTTATTTGCCAGCAGGGTGACAGATGAGGAAACACTAGACGGACAATAAACCAAACGTTGAGAGTCATGACAATATATATA
>NC_068991.1:63929462-63930152 GCF_001194135.2 Octopus bimaculoides
TATATATATATATATATATCGTACAAAAAATGAAATAAAAGGAGAAAGAAAACAACCAGATATAGGAAAGAACGGTATAAAATACTACGTAACTACAATGGAAAATTAAAATATTCAACAAAATAAAAAAAGAAGATAGCATTTCAGCGTATCTTTCAGGTTCACCATTAAATCAGAAACAAAACAGACACAAGTACGCACAAACAGAGATAAGCACACACTAACACTCGTATATATCTCACAAGAGAAACATATATTACATCTAGTCAAATATGGGGTATTATGTGTTCTTGTAACGCAGTCACGTTCTATTGAAATTCTTTTATGTATTATCAATATATTAATATGCAAGAAACTCTCGACTGATGCAGCGTATGAGGATAGCAGTTGTATTGAAGTTAGACGTTCCTTTGCAAGTTACATACTATAAATGCCGGTCGATACGTACATTCATACGTATATGCATACACAGATACCTACAAACGTACATAATTACAGGCATACATATATACATATATACATACATACGTGTGTGTAATGTATATATATGCCTGTGTGTAAGTGTGTCTGTATAAATATATATATATATATACATATATGTGTGTGTGCGCATATATATATATATATATACATATGTGTGTATATATATATATATTCATTTATATATATATACATATATATATGTATGTA
>NC_068991.1:63930162-63933819 GCF_001194135.2 Octopus bimaculoides
TATATATATACATATATATATATAGATGAATATATGTGTGTATATATATGCATATTCATATACAAACACACACATACACACGCACACGCACACACAGGGCTACACACACACATATGAGAGGCACTTAAAATTACCAAAATTGTTTTTACGCTGAATTTTCAATCAGAATATGATTTGAATAAAGTGTATGAATGGATATTTTAAACTGCTCTATACTCCACAGAATATCAATTACGTCAATTAAACCCCCGTCTACTTATTCGTGCGTTTTTATATTTATTACTCCAGCATTTCTTTCTACATATATATGTGTATGTGTCTTATTCACTGTCTCTCAATATACTTGTATGTGAAAATGTATCTATAAATATATATGCATTCATGTATGTAGGTAAGTATAAATAAATATATATATTTATATATACATACATATAGGCATACCCAAAACACATACTCTGACACACACACACACACACACACACACACACACACACACACACACACACACACACACATATATATATATATATATATGTAAATGTATGTGCGTGAGTGTGTATAGGGACCGTCCACTCCATCTAAATTCAGGACCAGATCCTGCAACAATTTGGGGTTCAAAGGCCCGCAGCTCTTCACTGCCCTGCCACAAAATTAAGATACCTACTGAATGTGTATGTTGATGTCTTCAAATAGGAACTAGACATTCTTCTCTCCACAATACCGTTATGAACCGACGGTCCGGCATGAGGTGCAGACGAGGGCAGCGGAGTCAAACTCCCTAATAAACCGAATGGGCCAACAGCGGAGACAAAAGCTGGTATAGGAGTAGTAATAAAAACCTCATCACCCTCAGGAAATCAACTGAAGGAGAATCACAAGTAAGAATGCAAAATCATAACAAAGAAAACCCTCATAGCGATACCTGTTCAGAGGCCTATGCAAAGTTGCAGAACGTGTATGGAGAGGAGTGTATGACTCACACACAAGTGCACGAGTGGCTCAGATGTTTTGAATATGACCGAAAAAATGTCGATATTGACGAACGTTCTGGGAGACTCGCAAACAGTAGGACTGAGAAAAACATCGCAAAGGTACGAGCAGCTATGAAGGGAAATCGTTGACTCACCATCCGTGAGTAATCAGAGGATGTGCAGATTAGTTACGGTTCAGTTCAGTCCATTATCATTAAAGGCTCGAGTACGAGATGAGATGCGTGTCGGCCAAGTTTGTGCCAAACCTGGTTTCAGTAGCACAAGATCTTGATTAGGTTGATAACGTTGAAAACTTTTTGAAAACTTTGCTTAGGCCTCTGAGCAGGTACCGCCAAGTCTTTTGCAGAATTTGATGCAGATTCTCTGCTCAAATTGCGCTGTCATTATCAATGTGATGATCACACGCTACGCACCTTCCTTCCAAGCACTGCTGTACACATCGGAAATGAGCTAGAACGTTAAAACTTAGTGCGTAGGCACAGTAGAGTTCAAGGTCAATCTGTGCCTAGGGGTTTTACTCTTCGTGCTTTACCTTCGTTACAGTCCGGATACTTACATATGTAACAGTCCAGATACTTACATACGTATATACACATTAAGATACATATACACACACCATACGCATACGAATATATTAAAAACTGTCAGATGTATTCAATATTAAAATAAGAGAATGGTGCAATAAATTAATGTAATATTATTAAGTGTAATTTAATTTTGAAAACTATAAATTTAAGAAAATATAAATTTAAAATTTTGAATATGAATATATGAAAACATGAAAATTTAGATTCAGTTTTAAGCAAGTTAAATAGGGAATTAAATTTATGAATTTTGGGGAAATAGTAAGTCAGTTATAGATTGGTTCAAGGGAATTAGCCATAAACTCAACTGAAAATTTACGCAGTTTTATATTGTCGATTTTTACCCGTCAATATCCAGGCCTTTACTTCTTAAAGCATTAGACTTCGCCATAAAATACGTCACCATCGACAGTTCGGATATAGATCTTATCCTGAATTCAAGGAAGCCCCCTCCTTTTTTATGATGGTTCAACCTGGGTCAAAAAGAGCGAGGATTCTTTATTCGATGTGCCGATGGGGGTATATGATGGGGCGGAATTACGTATGCTTATAGGAGCTTATATTTTGCATAACCTGCATCTGGAATTCCCTTTTATAGATGCAAGATTATACAGGGATGACGGCCTTTAATCTCCCGTGATTTAAACGGCCATTAGTTAGATCGATTTAGGAAGAATCTTATTACTTTCTTCCAAAGAATGGGCTTACGGATAACGATAGAAACTAATTTATATAATGAAGATTTGTTTCAGATATTAACTTAGATTTGCAAATTGATAAATTTAAACCTTACCGTAAGCCTAATGAAAAGCTATTTTATATTAACAAAGAGTCAAATTATTCACCCGTAATACTTAAGAATCTTGTTAGTAATATAGGAAGGCGCATATCATTCATATCGTCAGACGAGACAGCGTTTCAAAATGTCGCACCGTATTATAATAATGCATTAAGGAACCGTGAAATCTCGGAAATCCAGTATAGTCAAACCATTACTAACAATAATAGAAGACGTTGGTTCAATCCGGTATTTAATATTGCCGTAAAAACAAATATAGTTAGAGAATTCTTAAAACTAGTTGCTAAACACTTTCAAGTTAGCCATAAGTTATAATAGGAGAAAGCTGAAGATTAGCTATTCTTGTGGCGAAAACTTTAATCAACCAACACAACACCTCTTTAATTAACCTCTTTAATTAACCAGCACAACACGAAATCCATTAGAAGCTACCACAGTGCCGAAATTAACCAGAAGAATTGCAATTGAAAAGATCAAAGTAGCTGTCCTTTAGGAGGAAATTGTCTTGAGAAAGGAGTAATCTATAGAGCTAAAGTACAAATAGATGGCTCTCAAGAATACAAAACATATACAGGGGGTTTGTAAAATTCCTTCAAGACTAGATTATATTCTCACCGAATTCATTTCGATACCCACAAAATAGGACAGTAACAGGTCTTGCTTAACATGTCTGGCAACTGAATGAAAATAATGCTCATTCTTTCAAATTCAGCTAGGCAATTTTGTAGAAAGCAACATCATATAAGCATGGAACATATAGACGGCCAATGAGGTGCAATTTGTGCCTACTTGAAAAGGTGTTCTAGGAGAAATACGCACTGAACGAAAGACAGGAGCTTTTAAATTCCTTCAGACACGCTACGGGGTATAAAATATCAAGTGAAACAATACCGTACAGACAAGTTTTGACTTTCACATTTGAATTTGGCCTTTACACCTAAATACAGACGTCATTTAGTATTACAATTCTGGTCAATATTTCCCCTTTACGTTGTACAGTTTACATTTTTCGACTTTCACGAAAACCTTCGACTGTTTTGCAAATTTAAATTTAAAATTCGCCGAGGTCAAATTTTTACCCATTTTCATATTTGAATTTTAAATACATATTTTTTTACAATTATATTTTTATCAAATTTAAATTACACTTAATTATATTGCATTAATTTATTGCACCATTTTCTTATTTTAATATTCAATACAGCAGACTTTTTAATATATTCGTATGCGTGTATACGTTATGGTATATATACGTATCTTAATATGTATATATATGTATGTA
>NC_068991.1:63933840-63934780 GCF_001194135.2 Octopus bimaculoides
TATATATACGTATATGTTTATTTGTATATTTGTATGCGTGTATACATATATGTTACTATTATATATATGCATGTATTTATGTAGATATGTGTGCGTTTTTATGTGTGCATTGACGAGCTTGAACGCTATTTCTCAAATCATTGTCTCTCTCTCTCTCTCTCTCTTTCTATTTTCCCTTTCGCTTTCTTTTTTCTTTCTGCCACCACTTTTTATATCTGATTCTCTTTCTTTTTCTTAGTTGTGCATTTAGAATATACGCACGGAGACGGATGATGTGGATATATATGTATGTAGAGACCTATACAAACATTAACATATACATTCATATTTATATTTTGCTTGTATATATATTTATATATATGTATGTACATATGTATCAACGTTTATATATTTAGTGTATATATGTATGTATTTGCTTTTTGTGTGTTTATGAATAAATTAATGTTTTGCATACGTTTGTACGGCTGTTTATTTCTGTAAGTGAATATTTTATTATAAACAGACTTATATTTTTTAATTAAATTTATTTTACCATTTATTAATTTACTTTCAGTTTACATGTTTTTTCCTTCTATCTGAAGTAAATTTTAATTCAAGGCTTTCTTCGATTTCAGATAATATGATTTTTAAATCGTAATTTTAATTTTATGTATATCACCAGTTCTTAAAAAGACCGTTAGTTGAAAGGACCAACGAAACGAAATAACCTTCAATTGTGCATCTGTCAATGTAAATTGTATATTTATATATATAACGTTAATTTTTTGTTCCATTCCCAACTAAAACTGTCCGACGAACGGGAACATGAAACTCTAAGTAATAGTTTTCTGTGATGTTTTTGCAGCTTTGGTAATAAAGTATGCATGCATACATACATACATACGTACATACATACATACATACATATATATATATATATATATATATATATATATATATA
>NC_068991.1:63936547-63937016 GCF_001194135.2 Octopus bimaculoides
TATATATCAATGTACACACATATGTGTTTACGTGTGCATCGTGTGTATACAGATATTAACGCTCACGTCTATATGATACATATTTCAATGTCCGATTTGTTTAAACGACTGTTTGTACGTGTGTAGAGATGTAGGAACGTGTGCACATAAGATTATACGTTACCCTTCGTTTATGCGATTGAGCAATATCTCTTTATCTATTTTCCCACCCCAGTTCATTACACAACCAGAATTCTCGCTGTGTTGATTACGGGTTTTTATTACTTTATTGCTTGCTGGCCAACACTACCAGAACTCTAAACCAGCTTCTACTCTGCATGCCGACCACTCCACCACTACCACCATATCAATATCAGTAGCACCAGTAATGGCAGCAGCAGCACCACCACCACCACAACAACCACCACCACGACCACCATCATCAACACGAACACCACCACCACCACAACCACCACCACCACCACCACCA
>NC_068991.1:63941293-63942162 GCF_001194135.2 Octopus bimaculoides
ACACACACACACACACACACACACACACACACACACACACACACACACACACATAACACAGCCGTTGTTGAAAGCAATGGAAGCAATGAAGATGTCAGTGTCGATGGTGATGCCGGTGGCGATGTCGATGGAGAAGGCGGACTTAACAATCTGCTTCGTTTCATTGAAAGGCCAAGCAACAGTAAGAGTTGCAACGCAACACAGCATGAAGCCACTTTATTATATTGAAATAACATTGGCTTAACAATCACTTCCCTTCTCCTCCATAGTAATCGCCTTAGCATGCCATATTTCTTGTGTCTTTGCCGCCTCAATATGGCGTAGGATGGACGAATGTGGGAAGTTGCATCTTAATGCAGTTTTACTGCATTATCGATTACCGTTTGCATTTGTGATGTATTGTACTGTATTGTTTGTGTTGTAGTATTGGTTTGTGGTGTTATATTGTCTTGGCATTGTTTTGCCTTGTTTGTGGCTCGTGGTTTGTATGATTACACGGTTTGCCCGAGTTCGAGTAAGAATGTGGATATGGTTTATATTTTATTTGATATGCACTTGTGTGTTTGTTTATTTCTTTGTAATGTGTGTGTGTGTGTTTGTGTGTGTGTATTTAAATGAGAAAATCAGGCAAAACAGTGAGAGGGGGAGGAAAGGAAACAAGGCAGAAAGATAATTTAACTGCAAGTGGGATGTGGTTTGTGCGTTTTTGTAATACGTGATGGTATATGTTCAGGCAGATGTATTTCTAAGGGGCTATGTAAGCGTATGGTTGAATGAAACGTGAAAATAAAAAGAAAGAAAAGATATTGTGTCAAACTATGTTGCAGTGATGGCAGTATATATATATATATATATATATATATATATAT
>NC_068991.1:63946749-63949249 GCF_001194135.2 Octopus bimaculoides
GATTGATTCGATTATATCGACTCCAGTGCGTAACTGGTACTTAATTTATTGACCCCGAAAGGATGAAAGGCAAAGTCGACCTCGGCGGAATTTGAACTCAGAACGTGAGGACAGACGAAATACCGCTAAGCATTTCGCCCAGCGTGCTAACGTTTCTTTTCTACTCTAGGCACAGGGACCGAAATTTTTGGTGAGGGGGCCAGTCGATTAGATCAACCTCAGTACGCAACTGGTACTTAATTTATCGACCCCGAGAGGATGAAAGGCAAAGTCGATCTCGGCGGAATTTGAACTCAGAACGTAACGGCAGACGAAATAGCGTTAAGCATTTCGCCCGGCGTGCTAACGATTCTGCCAGCGTTTTATACATATTAAAGGAGTGATTCAGATTAGTGAACTCGGATTAAAATTGATACAGATCTTTATTGAAATGCAATTCTTCTATTGAGTGTTGTTCCGTGGGTAACTGCCGTCCTGTTGCTGGAAATGCTTTACTTTCATTCGCTTAATATTACCAAACAGGTAAATACCTCAAAAACTGTATCACTCTTAGGACCAGAGACCAAAACAAAGACGTACCAACCATGACTACCATAAATTACAGTTCAGTTTTATATTGTTATGTATAAATCACGAGTTATTTTGACTAACGCCACCTTCGTTTACTGAAGACAGAGTAGTGTATTTTAAGGGAGATACGGTAGTTATTTTTCGCTGAACGAGTAACTACGTAGAACGTTTCTCTATTGGATGTCGTGCACGTGTATATCTACGTGTAGGTTAAAGAGAAGGAGGGGAGAGGAAGAAGGAAAGAGAGAAAGAGGGGAAAGAGAAAAAGTGGGAATGAGAGAGAAAGTAAGTGTGAGAGTAAGAGAATTTATATGCACGCGTAAATATCTAATTAGGATAGAAATTTGATTAGTGATGTACGTAATGTTAAATATCGATTTCTTACACTAACACAGAGAACCAAATAATTCTAATGGAAATGATGGTGTAACAGATTTGATCGAACTTTGTACGTGCTTAGTATATATTTCATCAAACAGAGAGAGAGAGAGAGAGAGAGAGAGAGAGAGATAAAAGATAGAGTCGACTTGCAGGGTTATTCGAACTCAGAACCTAGATGACCAAAATGGTCGTGCCCACTATCCCATGTCACTATGATCACTTTTGCTAAATTATATTTTTTTAATTACCTTTCTCAGAGGAACAAGGTCAACGTTAAAGTTCTCTTTTTCAGGAAAAAGAGAAGAAGGTTTGGCCTGAGATCCTGCAAAGGAATGGACTCTGCTGAAGATAACCAAGAACCAATAGTCGTGTTAATCCGGCTGATAGTTTGATTCTGCCATAGAAGAGCAGGAATGTTTATTCGGTTGGTTTTTATTACCTTTTCCGTTAGCAAAATTCATTCACATCTGTTTGGTTAACGAAATTCTATGGCAACAGATGTTGAGCCAAGATACCATGCAGAAGTTCATTTCCACTGAACTTCTAAACCACACAGCAAAGCCTGCGCTCATGTTATACAAGGGTCTCATCTAACAATGAGTAATGATTTTGTTGTACAATACACCATTACGTTGCAACTATGAAGAAGGGACATCTCTGCTGTCCTTCAAGCCATAATCAGTCTAAAATCGTACTCTACTTTAAAAAAGGAGACATTTGATGATGTAGACCTATGTGCAGTGGGCTTACGAAAATGAATGTCTGAGCTGAAATGCCTTTAATCTATAGCCCGGTATGATTAGGGTTAAGCAACCAAAACGACGACCATCAAGTATCAGCCTTAATCTGAAATAGATACGAGATGCAGTGGGAATACCGACTAAAAATATTGGTTTCCTACCATGTAGGTGAGCGCTGAGGCTGCTTCGGTTGGCTGAGAGGGTTAACATTACTCTTTTGAAATGTCTTCTCTATACTTTGACAGCGATTTACAGTTGAGTGTTTATCATATGCGAATCTTACTATAATGTAGATGGAGTGGATATATGGAACAAGAAAAATCAAACTGCCTTCACACACACACTGCCTTCGCTGATGTGAAAATGTCAACAGATGTACATATCTGAGCGACTTCATGCAGCATCAGGGAAGTCGTGATAGCCACACAGACTCCATACTTCATATAATGCAAGGATCTACCTTATTTAGTACACAGTTATAGGTAAGTAAGCTATGTAAAAGTACTAAGAATTAAGTATATTAAAACCAATCTCAACACACCGTCGGTGCTGAGAAACAAATGCAGTGCTTGTATCACCATAAGTTATAATGGATCTGTTCCATTTTTGAAGTGTGCTTGTGTGTGTGAGAGAGAGAAAGAGAGAGGGAGAGACAGAGACAGAGACAGAGAAAGAGAGATAGAAAGACAGAGAGAGAGAGAGAGAGAGAGACAGAGACAGAGAGAGACAGACAGACAGACAGACAGAGAAAGAGAGAAAGAGAGACAGACAGACAGAGAAAGAGAGAAAGAGAGACAGAGAGACAGAGA
>NC_068991.1:63952301-63955337 GCF_001194135.2 Octopus bimaculoides
TTATCGAGCGAAAACACCTAAAAGCTCCACGAGGCTCCGGCAAGGGATGGTGGCGAACCCTGCTGTACTCTTCCACCACAACTTTCTCTCACTCTTACTTCCTGTTTCTGTTGTGCCTGTAATTCAAAGGGTCAGCCTTGTCACACTGTGTCACGCTGAATATCCCCGAGAACTACGTTGAGGGTACACGTGTCTGTGGAGTGCTCAACCACTTGCACGTTAATTTCACGAGCAGGCTGTTCCGTTGATTGGATCAACTGGAACCCTTGACATCATAAGCGACGGAGTGCCAACAACAACAACAAATCTTAGGAGAACTCTTCTTGTTTAAAAAGTTAGCGTGGAGATTTGAGGGAGATTCAGTTACTGTCTCCAGCAAGCATGACCAGGAGGTTAAGACGTAGGCTTCGGAACCACGTTGTTTCGAGTTCAGTCCCACTGCACGGCACTTTGGTCAAGTGTCTTGTACTACAGCTCCGCGCCAACGAGTACCATGTTGTATTTGGTAGACAGAAACTGTAAGGAAGCCTGTCGCATGTGCATGCGTGAGTGTTCATGTCTTCGTGTTTATCCCAACAACCTTCCAGTACCAGACTTCACAAAGCACTGTAGTCTTCTATCATTTATTTCTGACTTGCTTCAGACATTGGACTGTGGCCATGCTGGGGGCACCGGCTTAAATAGTTTTCATCGAGCGAATCAAACCCGGTAGCTAAGTTTTTTTATTTTTAATTTTTATTTTTATTTTTTTTATTTTTTACTTTTTATTATATCGGTCAGTTTTGTCGAACACCCAGATCACGGGGACGTAAACAAACTGACACAGCTTGCCATCAGGTGTGTGTATGTGTGTGTGTGTGTGTCACAAACAGATACAAAGACAGACACCGATATATATATATATATATATATATATATATATATATATATATATATATATATATATATATATATACATACATACATATATACATACATACATACACACGACGAACACACACGACGGGCCTCCATGCAGTTTCTGTCTACTGAATTCACTCACAAGACTTTGGTCAAGTCGGGGCTATTGTAGAAGATACATGCTAAAGGTGCCGAACTGTCGGATTGAACCCGGAACTACGTGGTTGCAAACAGTGGGTCTTAACCCCCATACCTATTACTACACCTCAGAATTTAAAAATCCTTTCTAAATGTACGAGTGATTAGCTGTCACTTACTTGCAAGCGAGTATGGTTAATATGGAAACTTTCTTTCTTTCTTTCTTTCTTTCTTTCTTTCTTTCCCTCTCTTCCTTTTTTCTTTCTTTCTGTCTTTCTGTCTTTGTTTCCTTCTTTCTTCTTTTCCGTCCTTCTTTCTAACTTTCTTTCTTTCTTTCTTTTCCTTTTTCTCTTTCTTTCTTTCTTTCTTTCTAGAAACCAGAACTCTCCATTCGGTAATGTTGCCCTAAATATACCACTACCGAAATATATAACAGGAAGGAGGCGCCAACCAACACCAGGATGCCAGTTAGACTCAGCTTCTTTGGTCAAGACTAACACAAAGTAGCCATACTTGCAATGCATTCGAACCCATAACCAGCTATTTTACTAATACCCTACCACAACCATTTAGCCCACTACACCACAGCATAACGCAACATACAATAATCTCTGTATATAATCTCTATATAATCCGGATGAACTGCTACGTGTATCGATCTATGACGATATAATAACCAGTGTGATCTTCATTGTATCAAAGTTGTTGAAATCTCGATTCATCACACTGTTGAAGAAATATCGAGGTCATATTTATTATTCCCCACCACCGCCAAAACTACCACCAGAGCCACCACCACCACCACCACCATCTGAGGCTGATGAAACAATTTACTGTGATATGCTAGGATTCGTTCTGTGTGCATGCACACACACGCAAATACATGGTACAGTGTTGAGTGAGTGTAACACACACACACGCGCGCGCATGCGCGCATGCACTCACGCACACAACCAATGAAAGATAGAGGAAAAGAGAGTAGTGTCTGTACGTGCGTATGTATACATCTGTATGTATGTTAATCTATATGTGGATGCATGCATAGATATATATGTGTATGTGTGTGAATGTGTGTCTGTATATATATATATATATATATATATATATATATATATATATATATATATATATATATATATATATACAGACATACATACATATATACAGGCATACATACAGACATCGATAAATGCATGCATGCATGCATATATACATTCACACATTTGATCTTTGTAACATAATGCAATAAAGTGTTCCCCCGAGGATGGTTTAGCATCCAATTGCACTTGGAACATCCAGTGCAGAGTTTGGGTTGCAAATGGCCAATAACCTTTATGGGGAAATGTACGTACGGAACAAATATAGTATAAACCGATGTTCATCGTAATTTCTTATGATGGACTCTCTCGTCCAAGACGACGTATGAGCGTTCAGTTTTTGCCGAACGACCAGCACAAATGATTTGTTTATAGCGACCAAAACCAAATGTATGTGTTGTACATTAATTCACACTCTCTTTCAAATCGATGTTGCCTGAACACGGTGCACGGTGTACTACGCGTAACGTGTCGAAGTGATCGTAAAACCAACATGGAATGAAGTATATTGCTCAAGAATACAACGCAGTCATTGCTGTGTGGTTAATAAGCTTCAGATTCAATCCCACAAGCGCCATCATGGTCAAGTTTCTTAATGCTACTCCTTGTGAATGAATTTGCATGGAAGCTCGTCGTGTGGGTGTGTGTGTAGACACGGGTATATATTTTGAAGGAGTGGCTGTGTGGTAAGAAGCTTGTTTCCCAACCACATGGTTCTGGGTTCAGCCCCACTGCATGACACCTTGGGCAAGTGTCTTCTACTGTAGCCTCGGGCCTGCTAAAGCCTTGTGAGTGGATTTTGTAGACGGAAATTGAAAGAAGACCATCGTATATATATATATATATATATATATATATATATGTGTGTGTGTGTGTGTGTGTGTGTGTGTGTGTGTGTGTG
>NC_068991.1:63955364-63959636 GCF_001194135.2 Octopus bimaculoides
TATATATATATATATATATATATATATATATATGTGTGTGTGTGTGTGTGTGTGTGTGTGTGTGTGTCCGTGCGTGCGTGTGTGTGTATGTATCTATGTATGTATGCATGTTTTTGTGTGTCTGGGGTTGTCCCCTCCACCATCACTTGACAACCGATGTTGGTGTGTTTGTGACCCCGCAACTTAGCGGTGCTCTACCATGACCGGAGTCAAATGACTGAAACAAGTAAAAAGAATAAAAGAATGTGTGTGTGTGTGTGTGTGTGTGTGTGTGAGTGTGTGTGTGTCTGAGTGTGTGTGTGTGTGTGTGTGTGTATGTATATACGCATCCACTACCCTTCGATCTTAGCTAAAATGCTACTTATATATATGTATGTACATATGCATACGTATGTGTATGGGTGTGTGTGTGTGTGTGTGTGTGAGTGTGTGTGTGTGCTTATCCGCTCATCGCTTGACAAGCGGTGTTTGTTTGTCCACGTTCCAATTACCTAGCGGTTCGGCAAAAGGTACTCAAATAATATGTGCAGGACTTAAAATTAAGTACCTTTCCTTTTAAAGCATGCAACATATACTATCGGTTGTCGAGTGGTGGTGGGGGACAAACGCCACGCCTGGCTCTCCGCCAGTAACGACGACAAGTGTTCCTGTGGTTTCGATCAACTGATTAGCCCACTCGTGAAATTAACGTGCAAATGGCTGAGTATTCCGCAGATACGAGTACCCTCAACATAGTTCCCAAGGACATTCAACGGGTCAAAGTGAATATGACAAGGCTGGCCCATTGGATTATAGGAACGAATCATTTTTACCAGCTGAGATGACTAGAGTAGCGAGAAGTAAAGTGTCTTGCTGAGGGACATAACGCGCCGCTGCGAATCGAACTAGCGACTTTACGATCGTGTGTCAGCAAGTCAGAAGCTTTCAAATAGCGACAAACATAAACGCAAAGAGAACCAGACATAAACATATACACATATACATACGATAGGCTTCTTTTATTTTCCATCTACCAAATCTAGTCTACAGATTGGGAATCAACTTCTTCATCACAGAATCAACTTCTTCATCATGTGATTGGGAATCAACTTCTTCATCACAGAATCACCCCCAGGCCTGAAGTAAAAATAAAACTTAGTAATTGCTAACGAAAAGCCGACGTATCGATCCCAGAATCTGGTAGTTGTAAAGAGAAAAAAAAAAATAGGAAATAAATATTTATTTCTTCATTGCCCACAAGAGGCTAAACATAGAAGGGACAAACAAGGACAGACAAAGGGATTACATCGACCCAGTGCGTAACTGGTACTTACTTAATCGACCCAGAAAAGATGAAAGGTAAAGTCAACCTCGGCGGAATTTGAACTCAGAACGTAGCGGCAGACGAAATATAGGAAATAAATATTGAAAACAAAGGTCATGAAACAAAATATACAAAAAAAAAAAAGAAATCTCTAGTAGAAAACGGGAAGTTGGAGAATCCGGGCATCGATCCCGGTACCTCTCGCATGCTAAGCGAGCGCTCTACCATCTGAGCTAATTCCCCACAACAACAATATTTGCTAATCTAACCATTATATAGTCTATGCACGTAGGGTTCTTTCATATAGTTCTGTTAGCTTTATTTTTATCTACTTATTGTTTGCTTGTCACTCGTAATTACATCTTAAATAACTAATTGTCATTGCTATTAATATACTTCTAACATTTATAATCGTTTCCATATTAACACTAAACTCGTTATCATAAAACATATAATATTGCGCCAAATTTCATCCACGTGACAGCATGCTAAGCTTTCCAAGAAACTTCTTCTGTCTGTCTATCATGCGGCGATTTTCTACTGCATAACTCACGAATTTCTAAATATGTAATTTTATCAGAATATCTGGTGAATATTTATTCCTAAATACATTACAGACGAATAGATTCTGTTGAATAATTTTTAGTAAATGTATTAAATTTCCTTATTTCTTTATACATGGTTTAATTCGTGTTGTGATATAATTGAAATTTTATTCGATAAGCTATAAAGAGTTACCTCCCTTAACTGTTTTTTTTTGTTTTTGAACGCTCGTCTTATTTGATATCAACAAATTTGAAGCCTTGTTACACGATTACCTGTATAGTTTAGTATATACATATACACCCTGACATAATCATTAGTATTTATGCACAACATTATACATGCACATCCACGTAACATATATCTAAGCATAGATTCATATGCATGCAAACATACATACATGCACTCTTGTAGATATCCATGTATCATAATTGCGTGCCAACATGCATGCACGCGTACATAAATACATATAAATATACATGTATACATGCACACTACTATAAATACATTGATGCATGCTACATGCATACAAGCCTGCATGCATACATACATACATACATACATACAGGCATAGATACATAGATACATGCATATATATACCTATGAGTACAAAAATGCATGCTACATGCATACACAAATACATACATACATACATACATACATACATATATACTTATACATATTTACATACATAGGCTCAGCAACACAGACACGCACACACACACACACACACGTGAACGCACGCACGTACTTATGTATATACATATGTATACGCTCACATATTTTAACACTTACATAGTTGTATATGCTTACGCATGTACACGTACATAGAGCAGCCCCTCTTAGTCTCACTCCCACTTCTTCTGTTTTCTCCTATCTATCTATCTGCCTCTCCCCCCGGCTCCAAACTGCCTGTCACACGCATTCCTTCACTGTTGTAGTCTTTGTCTGTCTGTCTGTCTGTCTGTCTGTCTTTCTCTTTCTTGGTGTCTCTCTCCTTCTCTCTCTCTATTTACCGGCACTTTCTGTTTCTTCTGTTTCTTTACGCTCTCTATCTTTTTCTCACACCACACGCGCGCGCACACACAGACTCGTACGCCACGCACGCGCACGCACGCGATGCATCAGATCTTGTCTTAGTATTTAGTAATTAAAAGGTTACATTGGGTACCTACCTAAATAAATACCTAATTAAATACATACAGACATGCATCCTTCCGTTCATCCATTCATTCGTCTATACATAAATGCGTACATACAACCATCCAAACGTTCATCTACTTAACCACCTGTCCATCTATTTATCCATCCATAAGTACATACGTATATACCTACCTACCTACCTACCTACCTACCTACCTACCTACCTACCTACCTAGTACCAGGCAGTGACTCTCATAGCTTCTGATCCTAACTGACTGGAAGTGTTATCATGTACATTGTTTTGTATTGGTATAAAAGATGAGCTACAGCAAATATTCTGCTCCATAACATAGAATTGTTTGTCAGTTGTTTGAACTTAACCAGTTGAGCTTGTTTCTTATTCGTTGACAATATATGCTTCTCTGATCACGAGCATAAGTAGTGGGGGAGCATCATAGCCATGTGTTGAGAGGAATTCTTTCTGGTTTGGATAATTCACCTTTGGAAACATGGGTGTTTTGTTGAACATCCTTAAACAACCTTTATTCAAGGACCTTTTAAGCGGGATGGGCTATTCGACCTGAAGAAAATTCTAATTGGAGCCCACCTGCAAGGTCATGCACTGTTTATCTTGATATGAGATCAACATGTCGCGCACATATGGTTGTGATGCATGTGCCTGGTGTACTCTTATCAGACGGGTAGTCATGATGGGTATACTGGGCTTCGTATATTTTACCCCAGTGTTACTTTGATGGCATGCATTGCTCTCATACATACATGCACGCTTCATTGTTCTCTTAAAGCAGCACGGTTGTGGATTTAGATTCCAGCTGGGTATCTAAACTCTTTTTTATGGATATAGTAACACAGGCGGTAGGGGGTTCTTGCGGCAGATATTCAGAGAGCTTACTGCGCATGTTGACACAAGGCCTCTAGATCATTATGGGACTTTTCATTGAGTGTTTTGCCTTTCTCGGTTACGGCCGTCTACAATACGCAGCACATTGTACAGATGTTAAAAATCAAGCGATGCTTACGTCTGAACCTTTTAAAAGTGAAATCAGAAAAGAAAAATGCCTTGCACAGTGCTAATGCGACTCTCTAAGCAGATAATTATTCAACTATACAACCATCCATTCACCCATTTATCCATACAAACAAGAATACGTACATACAAGTCACTTGACTGACCCAACTATGTATCTACTTACTTTCTATCAAGGCACCTTATCATTTTATCTCCCAATTTACTGAACGCTTTACCCGTCCAAATATCTTTT
>NC_068991.1:63959735-63961777 GCF_001194135.2 Octopus bimaculoides
CCTACCTACCTACCTACCTACCTGTCTATGGATTTAAATACCTACTAACCAATATACCTACCCAACAACTTACATGCTTACCTATCAACCAGTCTGCTTACTTCTTCTAAGTTCATAGAGTTATGACACAGCCAATTCCAGTAGCTTAAGAAATCTCGCAAGACATAGTAGATATTATAATGATGCTCAATAAAAGCATTCGATCTGAAGGGTATTCACTTGTCGAGGTTGCAGAATTTTGAGACGCTGTCGCTGGTGTCTTACAAGGAGACGTTCTTGAACCTTTGTTATTCATACATTGTCTTGGATTTGCTCTCACGAAGCAAGAAGTTCTAAGCACCCAAGGTTTACAGTAGCAGGTGCAGATTATGCTAATGTCAGCCCTAAAGTCAGATATCATTGCAGGAACCACGAACCCAATTCACAGACTTGAAGATACGGTAAGAGATATTAGTCACCATACTAACGCCAGAAAACCGGAATTTGCCATACAAAACTTGCATTATACCATCACTCGATTAACCAACAATTACTCTCAAATATCTCATGAGCACCATAGTATCTACAGAGGTAGTTGCAAGCTACGTATCAACAAAGCTTGGAAAGCACTTAAATGTCTCAGTACGAGAAGGAAATATCTAAGCAGTCATACAATGTGAAAAGAACTTCTCAAGCTGGTTGAATCTCTGTTACTTTATGATTCTTCCATCAGGACACTAACCAACAAGTTTGAAGCTATACGAGATGGCACCTATACGCCATCAAGGACAGACGGCACCTATACGCCAAACAAGGCACCTATACGCCAAACAAGGCACCTATACGCCAAACAAGGCACCTATACGCCAAACAAGGACAGACAAAGGGGTTAAGTCGATTACATCGACCCAAGTGCGTAACTGGTACTTAATTCATCGACCCCGAAAGAATGAAAGGTAAAGTCGACCTCGGCGGAACTTGAACTCAGAACGTAACGGCAGACGAAATACCGCTAAGCATTTCACCCAGCGTGCTAACGTTTCTGCCAGCTCGCCGCTTCTTTCAGTTTCCGTCGTCACCAAGGCTTTGGTGGGACCGAGGCTATTGTAGAAAACACTTGTCCAAGGTGTGAGTTTGAACTCTGAATCATGTGGTTGGGAAGCAAACTTCTTACCACACAGCCACGCCTGAATCCGGTCAGTGAATAGATCGAATAGAAAAAAGCAAATAAATATCTCATCATAGCTGCCCTAGAAAATGTGAAATTAATAAGATCACACACGTTCTGTATTTTTATGTATGTCGCAGACACAGATATCAAAATGGCAATAAAATATAAATTAGAATAACGATTGACCTTGTAAATGAAACTGATTGTAAAAGAAAAAGACTAGCAAAAACACAGTCATGTGTTTCAAGAAACACAGGATATTGATATTTTACAGTAGACAGAGAGTTGTGATAATTTATGGTATTGTCAAGAGCATTTAGCAACACAAGTTAAGTAGTTTATGAATCATAAATGATATCTCGGTTTGTCGGAAATTAGCAGAGTGGTGTTGGTACATATGAACCTATTATTAAAGAGCCTTTAGATTAGTCTCGACATGTTTGTTGTAGTCATCATGGTCAAAGCTGAACATCGTCTGCATAACTCATATAAGTCATAATGGATAAAGTCGATAAGTACGATGTCGTTTAGCTCCAGATCAGTGTATGATTTAAGGTCAGTTTAGTTGATAATTCGAAGTGGTTGAGGTGCCTCGTAAATGCGCTGTCGTTGGTTCGTGTTGGTGAGTATGTTTACCAAGAAGTGTGTATTCACCATTATTTTTAACACAACAGTATGCAAACAAATTTCACAGCATCTATCTATCTATCTATCTATCTATCTATCTATCTATCTATCTATCTATCTAATTGTCAGTCATTCAGCCAGTCTGTCTGGCTTTCTCAGAATCTCTCTCCTCCTCTCTCTTTCTCTCTCACACTATATATATATATATATATATATATATATATATATACTAATATATAAGTATATAATATAATTATATTAAAGG
>NC_068991.1:63962896-63973007 GCF_001194135.2 Octopus bimaculoides
TATATATATATATATATATATATATATATATCGTAAAGAATTCCAATTTTTTTTGGATATTGTTCATGCTGTTTTATTCCAATAGAACTTTAATCAACTGACCTATGTTCAAAACCTATGTAACCGTATCTATCATATCACTTTGCATATCTAGGAATATATTCCCAAGTGTGACGGAGATTCAGCTATTTGCTGCAGTATATTTGTTTAGTCATTCGTTCATTAATACTTTGATAAATGTCGTGTTATTAAATATTTTTTTAATGTACAAGTTTCGTCTTGTTTGTAGTCTTATAAATATTCTATTTCATCCAACCACATAAAAGTAGCTTTCTAAATATTTTTGTGTGTATATATATATATGTATGTATGTACTTGCTTCAGAAAAATTGCAACGTTTTTGCATTCATTGACATTTACGTATGTTTGAGTTAGTTGTTATATATAGAAACATATGTAGTAGAAATATATACATAGCAAATTTAGCATTTTCTCCGCAGATTCAAAGAAATGATGAAAAGCTTTATCGAGTTTTCGGACCTTATTGAATTCTCATCAGAGGTGTCTAAATCATTTGAACAACCTCAGAGAAACAAGTAGGCAATCTGTTTATGTGCAAAACAAATCCAGTAGCTTCACAAAATTGGGGCTGCTAATTTGCGTACTATAAGTATTTAACGTTTAATTACATATAAGCGTCTTGTCAACGAGGATCTCTGTCCGTAAAATATCAAGGTGTGACGCATATAAAACTACGTAATAGTCATACATTAATGGCAAATTCAACTGTATATTAAGTTGGAAAGAAACCCCTGTCACATTGTGACTTGATCACTTTGAGGGTAATTTGTCGGTACTTACAGTAAATTAAGAATTAATTTTTGCAGTCTAATGTCTTTGTTTGCAGATTACTTTATCCCATTGTAGTTAAATTCTTATTGAGTTTTACCCTTTTATAAGGTGTTTAGATCAGACCCCTATCAGACACTGCATTCTGTGTGAATTCAAAAGGAGAACTTCAACATTGAAACAGCAAGAAATAATCCTTCTGTCAATAGAAAAGAAGCTTTAAGTGTCCGGATAGGTCAATGAGGGTGTGGTCAGTTTCGCTAGAGAATTTTGTTCTTTCCCAGATTCCCCTCGATCTGGACCAGGTTCTGTGCATATTGAGCTTCTGAAACCGTAGTCAAGAAAAATCCAAATGTAACTGGAGGAAGATTAGCAAAAGATTTCAATTCATATCACACTTTGATCATAAAATACTTCCATAAGCTAGGAAACGTTTCCAAACTTGATTAGTGGGTCTCGCTTCGTCTGATTGGTTCCCAACATAATAAAAAAGATGACCTCTGCTCGTCATTGAAGAGTAAACTTGCTACCGAGCATTTCCTGATGAAAGTGGGGTCCTCTATAATCATATGCAATGTCAACTACAATGATTGGCACACAATGAAAAAGGAAAATCCCTCCTCAAAAAGAAAACAAAAACAGACCCGAGAAAAGTTAAGCTCTGTGTTTGCTGGGATATGAAGGGTTTCGTCTATCATGAAGTGTGGAAAATAATTATTGTCAATTGGAGGCATTGCACAAACATTTGCAGAAAAGTAGGGTTTCACTGTCAATTGTATTTTTATAGGGTGTATTTAGGACTACATTATAATAGCTGTCCTTCAATTATTTAAGCAAGTAGGACGCGATTTAAGGGTAGGTTGAGCTGTTATTTCTAGCCTTTTTAATGAAGTTCTAGGAATATTCTCTTTTGAGTTAGCAGTAATATTGTTACAGAGTTGGCAGTGTTGTTGGTTATGTCTTGTCAGCTTTGAAAGAGCAGGCTTATGATCAAAAGTATTCTAGTCAGCATATTGCCGACATTATGCAATGAGACCGTCATTTTTAAAGACCAGTTTATGATTTGTTGAAAATGTGGTTCGCTCGTAGAGGCTCGCTCGTAGAGGCTCGCTCGTAGAGGCTCGCTCGTAGAGGCTCGCTCGTAGAGGTTCGCTCGTAGAGGCTCGCTCGTAGAGGCTCGTTCGTAGAGGCTCGCTCGCATTGGTGCAAATGTGTCTAAGTATTCATTGGTGAATGTTAGCAAAGAAGTGTATGAATATGATACAAGGAACTTTGAATGTAAACTCGTCAAATTGAGAGTGACCAATAGACGGAGTGAAGGGTGGATTTGAGAGAAATATTACTCCCAGATTCGATTCCTTGTTTGTATCTTGTTATTTCCTTTGTCTTGAATTCTTTCTTTAAAAAATCACAGTAGTTACATTCGTAAAATAAAAATAAGGTTTGTATTTTATATTGGTTTCAAATTTTGGCAAAAGACCAGTAATTTCGGCTGAGGGGTAAGTCCATTTCATCACCCCCATTGTTTAACTGGAACTTATTTTATCGACCCCGAAAGGATGAAAAGCAAAGTCGATCAGGGCAGAATTTGAACTTGTAACATAAAGACGGACGAAATGCAGCGAAGCAGTTTGCCCGGCGTGCTAACGGTTCTGCTAGCTCACTGTCTTAAAAAGAGAAATAAAGATTACACTTTATATTACAAGGGATATAACTAATTTACATATTTGAGACGTTTACATGTAGTTATTGATCGTGTGACAATTGAGTAATTGCGTTTATGTAAGCGTATAGTTATCAAATGTGTTAAGATGATACTTTCTACCTCGCAGTTTGGAGCTTCTCAGAATTGTCTTTCCTTCAAGTGACTTGTTTTTGTTCGGCAATCGTAATTATAAAAGACAATGAAAAATCCAATTTGCCATTAGAGATAAACAAAATAAAAAAAAAAAAGAAGCAGATCACGTTTATCACAAGTTTAGTTACCTAGGAGAGTTACAGATTAATGGCGATAATTCACGAATGAAAAACTCATTAATTGATGAAAGAAATAATTCGATTCATTCTTTGGTTGAAATTCTCCATTTTCATGCCACCCACTAAAAGTTTAAAGTTTTTAGTTATGACTTTTTGCAAACCCCAGCCTCGAATATAAATTATACGTTCAAGGCATTTGTAATTCGAATACGACTCTCAGAGGGATAGATTTACAAGTCTGACGTTTAGATGTCTTTGTTTTTAAGCAAGCTGAAAAGGTTTCACGTTTCGTATTGAAGACCTTGACAAGCAAATTTATTAATTTGATATTCTCCATTACGCAAAAATTGCACAATTATTACCTTGATCTCTGTTATGCATAAATTGCAGTTACTGATACGACCATTGAATGCTCTCTCTTATCTTAAGATTACTTTTTCCTCTAACATTCGGGTAGTGATTATATCTTTACACACAAATGGAATGATTCTGGCTCCTGTAAGTGAACGAATGGGTAAGTTGTATAAATTGTATTATAAAGGCATTTCCTGTTAACACAAATCTGACATTCACTACACGTATTAAGGGTGTGTTATACGATCTAGGTTATTCAACGAAGTGGACATATAGTATAGCTACCTTCTGTTTTAATGATTTTTCTTCATAGAAGGGAGTGAGGGAAGAGGACTGGAGGTTTACTGCAACTAGCGATGCAAAAAGGATTAGCTGAGTACATTAAATAAATATGCTCGACAACACGTATTGAGAAGTTTTTCACTTGTTTGTCATGAAAATGTGCATATGTGTTTGTGAGTGTGTACGTGGGGATGTATATTCGATTACTCATACACCCGCACATGCACACATATATGAAGCATATAAGGTATACTAGCATAACAGAGATGAGATGTTGTGGCGACGTATACATATTCTTGTACATAGAGACACATGATACAGACACAAGAACACAAGTACACATATATACACGCATAGACATATAAACAACACACACAACGCATACACATACTGAAAACACATACCCATAACCACAATATATACACACACACACACATACATACATACATACATACATACATACATACATGCAAACATACATACAGCTGCGCTGTAGATATAAATATCTCTTTGAAAATCAAAGAAAAAGAGGATATCTATGGACAACTGTTTCGAGAAGAGGCGCTTTGAGGCGGCATAGCGGCCGCCGTGCTGGCGGCGAGATCGGCTCGTGTTCAATTCTTCAATGCCAAGTACGAAGTTTGCGTTGTCAAAGCTAGGAGGCGTGCGCTAAGACATAGGGGGGTGAAAGCCTTTCGATGGACCCGGGTGGAGGAGGCTCATCGTGTAAACAAAGATGCAATTCGGTCTTTGATGGGTCGGGACGGGCGCTTGTTATTTGAATCCAAACAGATGTATGCGTAATTTCAGTGGTACTTTGCCAAACTGTGCGGAGAGCACGGTGGGTCAGAGATGGGGGTGGATTTTACCTCCTACGTCGAATGTATGCAGAGCCTTTAGGCCAGAGATGCAGGGTACTGCGAAGTGCCGATAATAGTCGAAGATATACTATACGCGATGACTGGCTGCACAAAGAAGTCTCCGGGGCTGGATGGTCTGCATTTCGAGCTTTATCTTCATATAACAAAATGTTCGGAGATCTTTTGGCGTATGTCTACTACAAATGGCAGTGGAACGGGAGAATTCCCAGTGCTGGGAGCCGTGGAGTAGTGGTGCTGCTGAGAAAGGACATTATTGATGGGGACCCAATAATTTGAGACCCGTAACTGTGTTGAACATAGATTTTGGTCAAGGTGTTAGTGAAGAGGCTGGTGCTTGTCATCAAGAAACATCCATCAAGAAACATCCATCCTCAACAATCTCCACTGCATGCGCTGCATCATAGGGAAGGTAGGTAAAGAACTTGGCAGGGGTGGGGCCCTAATCAGTTTGGACCGATCGAAAGCTTTTGATAGGGTCAACCACCAATACTTGAAGGCTGTCTTCACAGCAATCGGTTTGCCTCTCGTTTTCAGAGCCCGGATCGCTGCAATGTACAGCGACATCTATTCGGTGGTCAAAAGTAGATGGACACGTATCAGCATCGATTACAGTTTAGTAATCAGATCGACAACTTTAGTAACACATGGATTGAATAGCAAAATTGAAACCTAGATGGATTACAAATAATGAATGAACGACGGCAATAAACGAACAAACTGTTGCAAAACAACATGCAGTGTAGTAAATTATGATGCGATCACACAAAAGACAAGTAATAGCTCAATGCAATTTGTTCCTGTTACTGGATTGGCCAATGAGAAAGGAAAAAGATAGGTAGAATATCAAAAAGAAAAAAAAAAAGAGAGCTTTTGCAAAACTGTGTCTGAAACGATATAAATAAAAACACTAGCAAATTAGTGAATGGAAAGTCGATAGATAAGCCCATATTAAAACTATGTGAGAAATCGCCTAATAAAAATAGCCATAAAATCAGCTTGAATGCCAAACGAAGAAAGTTCACACTTGAAGATTGCAATTGCGTGAAACTCGTGTAGCAAGAAAAGTCTATCTATCTATCTATCTATCTATCTATCTATCTATCTATCTATCTATCTATCTATCTATCTATATATATGTCTGTCTGTCTACCTGCCTGTCTATGTATGTATGTATGTATTATGTATCTATCTATGGATTATGCATGTACGCCCCTCCACACACACACAGCTTGAACGAAATGCATTGTGTGAACCTCCCAGTAGTAGGTGATATCTATTGACATTTTACAAATAAATAAAATCTAAAGATATTCTTTTTCGTCGTTTGCAATTCTAACCGTAAATTTTTCCTCACACAGACACACACAAACACACACTTTACACACACACATACACACACACACACACACACACACACACACACACACACACACACACACACACACATATATATATACGTACACACGTACAAACATAGTCAGGTATATAGAAACAAATACACATACATACACACAGGCATACATATACATACTCACACACACACACACACACACACTTACACACACACCTGCGTTTGTATTCTGTCACATGCCTATATATATTTGTATGTAAATATGTGTATTTACTGTATGCGCGTTTTTGATTGCTCGAATATACATACACACACACACACACACACACACACACACACACACACAAACACACACACAAACACACACACATATTTGTATTAATTTTTTTCTTGTATCTCTTCTCTCCTATCTTTCTTCCTCTTCGCCCTCCCTCTTTCTCATGTCTTTTGTCTTTATTCTTTTTTTTGTCTATCCTGATATTTCAATCGCTGAATATACCAACAACGTCGTAAACACCATTCAGTTCGATATTAACAGATCAATAATTTATTTCAAACAAATGTCGTTGAAGAAATACATTTATTTATTCATGTTTTATTTATTTTCCCCCGTCTTTTAAAATGTTAAACCTTCATATTATTACACACACTCTCTCTCTCTCTCTCTCTCTCTCTCTCTCTCTCTCTCTCTCTCTCTCTCTCTCTCTCTCTCTCTCTTTCTCTGTATCTCAATCACTCATTCTCTCCATTCTTTTCCATTTGACACAAATCGTTGTATCGCTCTCCTCTAGTTCAGAACTCTTTCGTCATTAGATGCAATACTGTAAATGTATTACAAATATGATTACAAGTTCTATCATCTTACAGCTTGTCAGGTTGAAAGGCAAACAATAACAAAACAATTATCTATCGGCTTTTAAAAGAGCATGATTTTAGAGGTCGACAACGTCTGACAACTACTACTATCTGTTTGACAGATTATACATTCTATGATCACATGTACAACCAGTTGGTTTTAAGGTGTTAAGTAGAAATAGATTACTTTTCATACCGTATTATTTATTTATGCGCTCATGTACTGTGTACTTTAGAAATTGTGAGGCTGAGTATATATGATTAATTATTATTCTTAACACCAAACAGGGTGGTTGACGAAACAGAACTGGTAGTGAAATAGACAAAATGCATTACAATAGTTAGTTATATGAAGGCGGCGAGCTTACAGAAACGTTTGCACGCCGGGCGAAATGCTTAGCGGTGTTTCGTCTGTCTTTACGTTCTGAGTTCAAATTCCGCCGAGGTCGACTTTGCCTTTCATCCTTTCGGGGTCGATAAATTAAGCATCTGTTGAGTACTAGGGCCGATGTAATCGACTGCCCCCTCTCCCAAAATTTCGGGCCTTGTACCTAGGGGAAATTGTGCGTAAGAATTAATTGCAGGCGTATCCAATTTAAGAAAAGTGAAGATAAAAGCTAAGTGAAGATAAAAGCTAAGTGAAGATAAAAGCTAAGTGAAGAAGTATGGAATAAGTAATTGTTATACGCTTATAGAAAAACAATTTATATTATAGCATAGATACATACCTGTTGAAGACGAAAATGTATGTGAGAGCTATTGTATTGGATGTATGTATAATCATAGAGAAAGTGAAAAATATATGAAATGGACGTGTGCGTGTGCATGTGTGTTTGTTTGCTGCTAATTTGGCGGGAGTATTGCAGTCAGCAGGAGGTGGTTTGTGTTTTATCTCTCGATCAACGGCCGGACAATTGAAAATATTTTTTTAATGTGTTTTGGGAAAAGGGGATCTTTTGAAGTGGGCGTCAAATGAAAAGAGACATGGACAGTTTTATGACTGAACTTCTTTTGAAGTTGGCGTGAGACGGAAGATTTGATGTACGTGCTTATGTCTGTGTGTGTGTGTATGTTTGATGGGGTGTGCGAGACAGAGAGAGTAATGTTGATGGTGTGTGTGTATGAGAGAGAGAGAGAGAGAGAGAAAGAAAGAAAGAGAGAGATAACTCAAATTTCTATTCAGTTTTTGT
Organism: Octopus bimaculoides; assembly: GCF_001194135.2. NCBI lineage: Eukaryota > Metazoa > Mollusca > Cephalopoda > Octopoda > Octopodidae > Octopus > Octopus bimaculoides. The sequence continues at coordinate 63,970,636 of NC_068991.1, forward strand.
AGTGAGTGAATGTGTGAATGATTGACAGAGAAAAAGCGAGAGAGAGAGAGAGAGAGAGAGAGAGAGAGAGAGAGAGAGAGAGAGAGAGAGAGAAATTATGTATGTATGTATGTATGTATGTATTAATGGCTTCAGTGACACACACTCACATACACGCACGCACGCAGGTTGTTTTAATCGATTTTCTTGGTAACTATAGGGTCTAGGAAAAAATACAAAGCGCGTTCCAATCTATGCACCCGTCTTCACATGTGTGCCATTTTTCACGCGAATCCACCCAGCCGTTTGGCCGTGAACCTCGAGACAAGAAAGAATACAACGGTCGTTCATGTTCAATTTATATTATATATATATACATACATATATATATATATATATATATATGCCTATGTATATATGTGTGTGTATATATGTTAGTGTGTCTGTGTTTCTCCCCCTACCATCGCTTGACAAATGATGTTGGTGTGTTTACGTCCACATTAGTAGCGCTTCTGCTTACAAAGAATAAGTCCTGGGGGCGATTTGTTCGACTAAAGGCGGTGCCCCAGCATTGCCCCAGTGAAATGACTCAAGCAAATAAAAGAATAAAAGGATACTCAAAATGCGGCGAACGAGGTAGCCGTTCTCACTCAGAAATCTAATGAAACCAAGCTATTCATTAAAGGCTGAGGTAGACCTAGTAAATATCTGCATTAATTTGGTTGTGTATTACCAGCTGGCTGCCATACTATTCTTGCACTTTCTGGTTAGATGGAAATGTCTACGCTATCGCATTTTTGTAGAAAAGATAAGGTGTCTTCGTCAGGGCGTTCACTTTCCAGTTTACAACTAATACAAAAACTGGTATCATGGAACGGTGACTGATGCTACGAAAGTATACACAGCGGCTTCAACATCACCAGTGATTCTGAAATAAGTAAGTGTGGTAGTCTATATAAAGCAGATTTTTCATAGCCTGCTTTACTAAATTATATACAGATTTAGTTCGGTGGGAGGGGGAGATGATGGACGTTTGCAATTTAGGACACTGGTTGAGCAAAGGATTCGATAGAAATGTTTGCGTTCAGTAGAGAGTACGAGAGATAATGACATGAGTACAATGGGGAACGTTTTGGAATGTGTTTAACATCCTTTTCCGAAAAACTTAGAACGGAGATTATAAATTTGATCGCAAGACCATTCACTTGCTAATAATACAAGAATAAAAGAGCAATATTAGTTTGGTAAAACATCTCTAGAATGTTTTAGTGAAGACAGATCATTGATCTGCCGCGTTATGTCGAACAATTGTTATGACGCGAAAGATCAATCTCTCTATAAACCCGGATCATTGTCAAGGTATCCACAAATTCTTTAATTGGGGAGAAAAGATAGATATTGTTATATCTGGGGATGGTGACCTCTTGCCAATTAAACACACGCACAATTTATTTGATCTTCATTTTAGATTCATCACTATCATTATTAGCTTATTTGCCAGACTTCTTTCGTCACACATTATTTGACCCCAGCAACCATTTCTATCCCACGTGTCTCCTTTTGTCCGTTTATCTAAAAGATGGACAAGTTTTCTCGATTGGATGGCGATAAGAAAAATGTTAGTTTTGTGGACAAGGTTAACAGGGCTGCTAGCAGAGTTTATTCCTGTAGCAAGACTAAAATATGAAGAGATATAATCATGTGGATATATTTTTTTGATAAATCAACTGAATAGTTACTCATAGGTAATTACCGTAGGGCTCTAAGTCTTATATCATTATGTATGGATTTTTACCTGTCATACCTTTGTTTTCATTTAATTGGCAGCCTTCAACTTAATTAATCTCGACATATTGCAAGCGAAGATTGATGAACCGTAAAGATATCGAAATCGATCGGTTTGACCCTCTAACTCAGATGGGGCCTAATTTTGCCTACGTGGATTTTTACTTGAATTCGTATATGTGAGGCTGCGTTTAAATGTGTGTGATGTGTGTGTGTGTGTGTGTGTGAGAGAGAGAGAGAGAGAGAGATACGGGGAGAAAAAGAAAGAGAGAGAGAGAGAGAAAGATAGAGAGAGAAATCACGCGTATATACGTGCATGCATATATTTCAGTATGCATGTAAGATATACTTTAAAATTTATTTGATTATACATACATACATACATACATACATACATACATACATACATACATACATACATGCATACATACATACATACACACATGCCGGCATACATACATAGATACAGACATAGATGCAATCTAAAATATTTTGGTTCGTTCACTTCCGTATTTGAAAATATTTTTGCATCAATTTGCCCTTGTGCCAAATACAATGATTATTATTATTATTATTATTATTATTATTATTATTATTATTATTATTAT
>NC_068991.1:63973476-63979260 GCF_001194135.2 Octopus bimaculoides
ATTATCATCATTATTATTATTATTATTATTATTATTATTATCATTATTATTATCATTATTATTATTATTATTATCATCATTATTATTATCATTATTATTATCATTATTATTATTATTATTATTATTATTATTATCATTATTATTATTATTATTATTATTATTATTATTATTATTATTATTATTATTATTATTATTATTATTATTATTATTATTATTATTTATTATTATTTATTTATTTATTTATCTATTCATGTATGTATTTATATGCTGAATATTTTTTTCTTTTACTCCGTCTTAAAAGCAAAATTGTTTAAGTTAATGCCACTAACAGACAGACGTGATGGGTATGGTAGGCAGATTTGTTGGCGGTAGTGATGCTAGTTGATGTGACGGCCTGTTGTAGTGGTATTAATTCAGAAGGAGGGATTAACTAGTAAGAGGGTAGCAGAGGAGTTGGTGGTGGTGGATGGTTCCGGTCGAAATCCATTTAAAATTATTGCTGATATATAAACAAAAGTATTATTAAAGCTGAAAAAGAAATCTAAAAACGAAATATTGCAATAAAGTATGTTGAATGTACGAAATAGTTTTGTGTCTGGTGAAACGTTTCCTTCTTTCTTTTGAAACGTAATTCAGCAGTTGTAGCAGCAGCAGCAGCAGCAGCAGCAGCAGCAGAAATGATAGTGGTACAGTAATCCCTCGACTGTCGCGGCTGTTACGTTCCAACTCTCCACCAGCGATAGGTGGAAGTCCGCGAAGTAGAAACAGTGTTCGTTTGTTCATTCTCGATCCATGCTTGGCTCATAAGGGCCGGTTTCATTGGCGTATAGGTCCGTCGCAGGTGAGCTGCTAGATGTAGGAGGAAAGAGCGAGAGAAAGTTATGGTGAAAGAGTCAGCAGAAGTTCGCCATTACCTTCTGCCAGAGCCGCGTGGAGCTTAGGTGTTTCACTCATAAGCACACACACATCGCCCGGTCTGAGATTCGAACCTGCGATCCCTCGACTGCGAGTCCGCTGCTCTAGCCACTAGGCCATGTGCCTCCACAGAAAAAGTACTGTACTGTATATTTTTGTTTTATTATTTTTATAACTTGCATATATTTATTTTATCGTAAATGCAAAACAACACAACGGAGGAATCGACGTTTGGTTAAATAATAAACCGCGGTAGGTGAACCGCAATATAGCAAGGGATTACTGTAGTAGAAACAGCTGGAATGGTGGTACTAGTAACAGTATCATTAGTGGTAGTAGTCGCAATAGTATTTTGCTTTTTTATTTTATCTAATATTACAATGTGTGGATAATAGCGACTTTAGCGTCACTAGCAACGTGTTTCTAACGAAAACATCACAAGCTGATGCATTTTTCACAGCGAGAGTGAAAAGAGAGTGTCTGTAAGTTGGTTCAGAACAAATATCACACAAATGTTTATTTGAAAACATTCCTTTTTTAAGGTTTCTCGCAGGTGCGGACGTCCTTTGCAAAGATACGCTTTTTGCATAGGCTTTTCGTATGTAAGGGTGAAAATGATCAAATACATCAATCTCACAAATAATGTTTGGTGAGTAATATCACGGGAGGCTCCAAAATATGCAATTTTATCAAATAGGGAGATTTGGTTGCTAGTCGTAGCGTGTCTCACAACCAGATCGAGGTTCCATTTTAGTTCAGAGTGGACGATGTAATTAAAAGTATGGTGTTCAAAGCTATCCCAGTTACATCAACAATTATATGTAGTGCTATAACTGCTTTCAAACCTAGCCTACCTCTCCATTTCGAATAAGAAATTGCCTTTCTTAAACATAGCCTTCAGTGATCCAACAAAGCGGTTACCAATGATTTCCTGCATGGAATTAAGGCCACCAATTTTATGGGAAAAATTATGTAAATTCAATTGTGTGTAGTCTCTATTTCATCCTACGGCCACACAGTTTGGAAATGGAGATTATTGAATTCAATTGATTGACTTAATCGGTTCTTATTGTATCGAACTTGGAATAAAGAACAACAGAATCGATATCAGCAGAGGAAGGAAAGGGACGTAACTAAATGGCGCAAACGCCATTTGTATATATATAATACATATATATATGTATTATGTATGTAAGTATGTATGTATGTATGTATGTATGTATGTATGTATGCACGTACATATATATTATGTATGTGTGTATGTGTGTGTGTGTGTGTGTCCGTGTGTGTGTGCGCGCGCGCCTATACTGTCACACCATCAGATCCTGGTACGATTAATAAAGGTAAGTAATATTTAATAGAATTTCAAGAGAAGAAAATGAAAGAAGACAAATTTCATCGCGGTAATAAATCACTGGTTTTGTAATTTCTGGGTCCTGAGATCAAGTTTTGAAGGGTTCCAAGTTAACTATTTAGTATTCTAAATAGTAAAATAAGTAAATATATAAAGAAAGAAAGAAAAAAATAGGAAAGAAAAGCAACGAGAAGACAAATGTGTATTTAATACAAAGCAATAAATCCTGGTTTATTTAAGCGAAGAATTAAAAAAAAAATTTGACATTTATGTATTTTATCGATTATTGGTATTCATTTGGTAATTGTTAGCTAATTCAAGAAATGTTGAAAGTAGAACCATGTTAGTCCTTCAGTAAATCACTCCATTATCACCACATAACCCACCACTACCACAAACAACAACACTGCCACGACCACAGCAAATGCTACAGGAAAATAAGACTCAACTATAAGGCAGCTTAACGTTGGCATCTCTTCTAGCATAGATTCATTATATTCTCTGAAACCTACTATCTTAATAAATTAGTCAATGGAGGACTAATCTTTTCTAGCACTTCCCATATTGGTGCGATTGATATGACTGAATGTACAAGCAGAAAAACATGTAGAACAAAATAGGCTAGAAATAAAACTTAACCCGAGAGGAAACAAAAAGTCTTGGCTCAGAAATCGAGCGAATTTTGTTAAAGAAGGTCAAAAAGCCGTCGTTTTAGGCTTATAGCATATTTCTGGAAATATACTAAATTCTGCTAAAGGTACGCAAGTACCAGGCTGTTGTGTTGCACTGGGAAGTGTATCAAGCTTACTACCCATACATTTAAGTAGGGAATAACATTCGGAATGGTTCAGTGCAGTAATAGTGTTAGAATACGAAGTGTCCACTTTTGGATCTGTTGTTTGCTACATCACTTTAATCACGACTGTCTGTGGCTGTTTCTCCATCGCCTAAACTGTAAACGAAATGAAGCAAAGAAAAAAAAAAAGGGAGATATTCGCAGAAGTGGCTGTGTGGTAAGTAGCTTGCTTACCAACGACATGGTTCTGGGTTCAGTCCCACTGCGTGGCACCTTGGGTAAGTGTCTTCTACTATAGTCTCGGGCCGACCAAAGCCTTGTGAGTGGATTTGGTAGACGGAAACTGAAAGAAGCCCGTCGTATATATGTATAAGTATATATATATATATATATGTATGTGTGTGTGCGTGTTTGTGTGTCAGTGTTTGTCCCCAGCATCGCTTGACAACCGATGCTGCTGTGTTTACGTCCCCGTAACTTAGCGGTTCGGTAAAAGAGAGACCGATAGAATAAGTACTAGGCTTACAAGTCCTGGGGTCGATTTGCTCGACGAAAGGCGGTGCTCCAGCATAGCCGCAGTAAAATGACTGAAACAAGTAAAAGAGTAAAAGAGTAATAGAGATCGTAAACTTACCGTATTTTTATCGCAAACAATAACATTTTCATGCAACGTCTTAATCAGTTGAAACAATTGAGTTGTGCACCTTAGTTTGTTGAGCACTCACATCACCTTGCTTAGAATGTTCGCTGCTGAAGCTACAACAAACAGTAAATTGGGTGCTTACAGACTAAATGTAGTAAACCATTTTGACACATCTCGATTGCATTATTTTTTTCGTAATCTTGAAGGTTTTAAAATATAAGTTTTTCTTTGACTATAAGAATCTAGCAGCGTACAAAGGAAGCACAATGAGGAGACTAATAGTAGATTATATTAAAGCTATTTTACTGTGTCTGGGGGAAAGTCATTCTCCTTTAGTGCCTTATTAATTTAACACACTCACCGGTCTGATTTCCATTCATTTACTTGAAACGACCATTGAAAAGGCTGCAAAACGCAACGAGAATTTTATTAAAAATAAATGAGTGGAAATCAAACCGGTGAGTGCGTTAAATTAATAAGGCATTCAAAGAGAATGACTTTCCCCAGACATAATAAAATATGCTCCAAAACACGATATCACATAAACTTGCAAACGAGATACAAAAACGAAATATTAAAGATAATGCTATCACTAAATGGAAAGTAGATTTGTCTCGTAGGGTCAATAAGTGATGTAAAATTGCCTCAAACGCTTTGCTAAACTGGATTGTGAATCTTATCTGAGAATTTACCTCTTCTTGCTTTGAGTGCTCGCAGTTGAAGCTATAAGAAAGTAAACTGAGTGCTTGCAAACTTAATGTAGTCCAACGAGGAAGGTTAATCAATTACAACCGTATCTATAGCATGGCGAAGACATACACTCATTATATCGATTTTAAATTTTGACGCAAGGCCAGTAATATTGGGGTAGGAGCAAATCGATTGCACCGATCCTAGTATTTAAACTGGTACCTAATATATCGACCTTGGCGGAATTTGCACTGGGAATGTAAGGACCGACGAATGCCACTAAGCATTTTGCCCCAGGATGCTAACGATTCTACCAGCACGCCGCCTTACACACTCATTATATTAACGTCAAACTCTGCTCAAACTAGGTCATAGAGATAACTCAATAATCTACTATAACCATATTCTTGTGTTTTTCTCCGTCACAACAATATGAATGAGAAAGGAAGGGGTGATGGCAAACTGGTAGTGGGATGATGGAAATTCTACGGTGAAAAATCAAGCAGCATTTCAACTCTGTGTGAGTATATGCGTGTATATGTAAAAGGGAGTTATATAAACGTGTGTATGTGTTTGTGTGTGTGTGTGCGCGCGCGCGATGGACGCACACACACGCACACACACACACTCTCTCTCTCACACACACACTTACACATGCACACATGGACTCATGAAATTGCTAGTTTGAATAAATTCACAATCTTTCTCCCCCCCTCTCTCTCTCTCTCTTTCTATCTCGATCTATCTCCCTCTCTCTCTCTCTCTCTAGAAAAGAGAGAGAGGAGAACTACAGGAAATTAAAATGATATAGATATATATGCATTTACGTAAATATGTGTGTGTATATATGTGCTACATGTGTATATGTATGAGCGCATAGATCTCACTTTTTATGCAAAAACATTATATGCATATACATAAGTGGAGTTACTGTTACGCTGTTAAAAATAAATGTTTTTCTTATAGATAAGTGGAAGAAAGAAACGTTTTATAAGCTGTGTATAAATTTCGGTTAGCTATTGTATATTATAGATGATACAAACGTCCTTTTTGCAAACTATTGTTATATCTCTGTTGGTTATTGACACGATGACATAATGAAATGTATGTACAAGCATTAAAGAAAAAAGATTCACAGCAAACACAGTCGTGTATCAAATACAATGTATTTGAAAGCAAATTATTCCCCTACCATGTATAGATTTGTGTGTTTATGTGTGTGCTTGTGTGTGTATTATTTATGTATGCATGTGAGTTTGTATAAACGTGCACACATATTTTGTATTCAAGTGTGCTATGTATTGAGTTTTTATCTCTTATATAGATACTCTTTGTCAAACTACGCATTATCATTCAACAGAATGTAATGGTATATATATGTATATA
>NC_068991.1:63979617-63981112 GCF_001194135.2 Octopus bimaculoides
ATATATATATATATATATATATATATATACAAACATCTATATATAGATAGATGAATAGATAGATACAGTGTGTGTGCAAATGTATATATATATATATATGTGTGTGTGTGTTTGTGTGTTTGTGTAATCTATAAGGAAAAAATTGTATAATATACATATATGTATATACATATATGTATATACATATATATATTTATATATATGTATATACGTATATATTTATATCTGTTTGTGTGTGCATGTGTATGTATTTACGTATATGTTACGCTTATATACGGAGCAGATTTCCTTATAAACATACATTGATGACTCGACTACAATTGACTTTACGTTTTTATATTGTTGTTATTTCCTATAGTCATCCTATAAAGTAAACAACTAACAAAAGCATGATAATAAAACGGCCGACGAAGTATGTCTATAATATAAAGTACAATATGTATCTGAAATTTCAATTCAGCAATTACAAAAGGTCTCTTATCTCCCGTAGGTCAAGAAGTTGTTCGAGTTTTATCAATCCCTGATACATCATTTTTGTCTTCCTAGCACAATAGCTGTGACTCTCCCACCAACTACCGTGTCATATATACAGATAAATATGTGTGTGTGTGTTTGTATGTATACACACACATACATACAGATATATAGATAAAAATATATATACAAATATATATATATATATATATTAAAGCTCCATACATTTGGGTGCACCTTTCTGTAGGTGTTATCAATAACACACACATGCACATATATAGATAATTCATATAAATGGGCGCCATTTTGGCGTGTGATCTACAAGGGAGATTACTTCAGGCTACATTTTAGTTTACTTCGTGTTAGTGCTACTTTCCGTCTGCTCTACGCGAGCAAACTTACTTTGGTGCGTAATCTACGCGCTCATTCTAATTGTTATTTGGTTTTCTTATTATTAAAATTGGAAGAATTAAAAAAAAAATATACGTTTACAATACTAAGTATGTACGAAATAATTAAAAAAAAAGTAACCTAAAGTAATCTTCTTTGTAGATCACACGCCAAAGCAGCACCTATACGTTTGTATGTTTCTGGCTACACATATATATATATATACATACACATACATACATATACATGTATACAGATACATAAGCATACCGTGTCTGAGCATGCGTGTGGCTGTGTACGTTGTATTTTTCTGTATTAGTCATATTTTGAATTCTATTTAGAAAATACGAATGAATTGCCAGTGTAACCTGAGTACGCCGGTTAACATCCCCCTTCACATTATTATTATCATTATCATTATTATTATTATTATTATTATTATTATTATTATTATTATTATTATTATTATTATTATCATTATTATTATTATTATTATTATCATTATTATTATTATTATTTTATGTTTGACTTTTGTTTTGCATTTGTACAAGTTGGATCCAAGTCTCACCCAGAGACCTCAAGAGACAACAAGTTAGAAGTTCATGTAGGTGTTATGCCTAGAGTACCATAT
>NC_068991.1:63989255-63991456 GCF_001194135.2 Octopus bimaculoides
TGTGTGTGTGTGTGTGTGTGTGTGTGTGTGTGTGTGTGTGTGTGTGTGTGTGTGTGTGTGTGTATGTATGTGTTTGTGTGTGTTATATTCTCTTTGCAGAAGTGGATTGTCGTAGTATTGTTGTATTGTCAAACTAGTTAATAACATCATATTTTCCTCACAGAAAGCCAAAGTGCTCGCCTGGCTTTTTACCTCGACTATAGTTATTCGTAATCTGTCGCACCATCACTCCGGACAACGCAGTACGTTTTGTGTTTTCCTTCTATGATTGTAACCATTTAGATTTCTCTGCATAGCCATTGTTTTAACTACAAAGATTTATCAACGAATGTCGAAACTGAATGTCAACAGGTTCAGTCTCATTCGGCTAGATTTCCCTTTTTTTCTCAAACTGACTGGTTACAATCAGTAATTCAAAAACAGAAAATAATTCTCAAACGACTATAATGGGGATAAAAAGATAAAATGAATCGGTAGACATCAAAGATAAGTAAACAGATGAAAAGGAATGATAGGCTGCAAAGATGCCTGAAAATATTATAAAAACTGGCGGACTTCAAAGATGGTTAAATATGAAAATGAACGATAAATTGAAAATTGAATTATAAAGATCAAAAGTGCTGATACGCGTAGTGTTACTCTTTTAAGATTACCTGAGATCCAGCAACATTATACGCAGTTCACAGTTTTTGCTTGTTTTGTTATAAAGTGTTTCTTTTTCTTTCTTGAAAATGTTAAATTTTTCAATGGTACGTTGTTGTCGTGTCATTCCAGTTCAATCTGAACAAACATACATGAACCAAATCATTCCAGTGTAGCCATTTATGTTTGGATGACAGATATGCTCCACGATATACTTCTTTAATTTTGTCATACAGTTTACAATGCTCAGACGAGGAGAGGTTAATCAAAAAAGGCCCAATTTGCTAATGTGAATACTGTTTTCGTATCTAACTTCATTTATGATCATACATGTTGGGTAATAATCGAAAGTCTACGTTTGCGAATACATGCACCTGAAGTTGGATTCTTCATGAAGGAGCTCTGGAGTGACGGTTACTCGATAGGGTGCATAGTTCGGAGATCAGGGAGTCTTTTCATGTCGAGCCGCTACATCTCTACGTTGAAAGGTCACAACTCCAGTTCTACAGACATGTGATTAGATTGTCGCAGTAAAGAATCGTAAGGTGTATTCTTCAAGCCGAGTCAACTGACAGGAGACCAAACAGTAGACGAAGAGCTGATAGTTGGGTAATATCCATAGTCTTAGGTGGTCACGCTTGGGAATACAACCGGAAAGTGTAATGACGGTTGCTTTTGATAGGATCCTGGAGAAGAGGTTCCTGAAGATTCTATCCCCATAACACTTCCAGGAATAGTAGACAGAAAAGACAGATAGGTGGACTATACGATCTAAATCCTATTGAGAAGTCGAGTGTAAGTTGCACTTACTCTTTGCTACAATTAAAGTGGTTCAATAAACGAAATCAAAGAAACTGCTCTAAAATCTTTAGGCTTTTTCTTGTATCTATGAAAGGACAGTATATACTGAAAAAGGATGCAAACATTGGTCTTGTGATAACATGGAATGTTGTAGATGGTCTGAACGTCATCTAGACCTGATTGTTATCAGATCATCTTAAGAGAGGCTGGATCGAACAATTATTCTGTCAATGCTATTGTACCGTTTCACTGTGTGGATATTCTCCAAAATCCTCAGGCAAATCTTGATGGTGATTACATCAACCAGTTATGTACAGTTCAAAATATTTCCTCAGAAAGCATCGTACTTGCAGCCACTGATACAAAGAGAGCAAGAGTGAGTGGGATTGTGAGAGAGAGTGAGTGAGATTGCGAGAGAGAGAGAGAGAGAGAGCGTTGAGTTATGCAGGCATTTGCTGATGAGCTGAGCGAAAACTCATTACTTTTACTCTGATACGGATGTATTGTCATGGACAAATATGCGTGCCAGATGATTCGTTCCGCAAACCTCTTCATCAACTAATGCTATACAGATACTGGATATCGCCCTGATCTCACACCAAACGTAATATAGAATCATGATAGATACTACGATCAGTTCGAACAAATCCAAGAAAGATCACATAATGTCTGTGTGAATATAATTATATAAATATATACATAAATACACATACACATATGTAAGTATATATATATATACATACATACATATATATATA
>NC_068991.1:63992066-63992700 GCF_001194135.2 Octopus bimaculoides
ATATATATATATATATATACGTACATATTGTATTTATATATTGGAAGACATGAACCACTTACTCACTAATTGCAGCTGCGAAAACGAAAGCCTAGGTAAGTGGCTAATAACATGTAAACAGTTTTAAGTTCATTATATATTGTTATTTGTCTAAAAGATTTTCTTGTTCAATAGGGTCACTGCGTTCATCAACAGAACTGTAGTCGTACGTAGAACAAATGTTTTCAATGCATGCTAGTTTTCATGTAACTTTGGATGTATGTATGTATGTATGTTTGTATATATATATGTATGTATGTTTGTTTGTATGTATGTATGTATGTATGTATGTATGTATGTATGTATGTATGCGTGTGTGTGTAAGAGAGAGTGTGTGTGTGTATGTATTTGTGTACGCATGTATTTGCAGATTTGTATGTTTTACGCGTGTATTCTCATGCATATAGATTCTATTTAGACAAGCTTATATGTACATATGTATGTCTGTATGTATGTATGTATGTATGTATGTATATATGTATATATGTATGTATATATGTATGTATGTATGCATGTATGAATGTATGTGTGAATGTGTGTATGTATATATGTATGTATGTATGTATGTATGGCATTATTCACTTTCTTTCAAGAT
>NC_068991.1:63992844-63995071 GCF_001194135.2 Octopus bimaculoides
TATGTATGTATGTATGTATGTATGTATGTATGTATGTATGTATGTATGTATGTGTGTGTGTATGTATGTATGTATGTATGTATGTATGTATGTATGTATGCATGTATGTATGTATGTATTTGTATATGTATGTATGTGCAGATTTGTATGTTTTATGTATGTATCCTCATGTATATAGTTGCATATCTAGACATGCTCATATATACGTATATATGTATGTATATCATTATTCAGTTTATTTCAAGATTTCTTATCAATAGAGAAAGAGCCTGTTTCTAACCTAGATCCAAGGCACCGTCATTGGAATTTCAACATCACCAACAGGGTATTTTTGTATGTATGTATGTATGTATATATGTATGTATGTATGCATGTACGTACGTATGAATGTATGTTTTATGCATGTATTCTCATGCATAGAGTTACATATCTAGACATGCTCATGTACATTTGAATGATAGACTTCTGGAAAGTTTTACAGATTTTACAGTTCCAGTGATGGATTGAATCTGTAGTCTTCGAATTAGCTTTCTCCTTTCTGGTTTTGAGAAGCCTAATTTCTCAAGATTGCTATTTAGACATATCCCAAGGCTCCAAGAATTACAGGTATAAACCTGAACTTGTAATCTCGATGGAGTAACTGCAGATTTCTCAATAGTTCAGCATAGGTGTTCTCTTTTTCATTAATGCATGTATGTATGTACGTATGTATGTACGTATGTATGTATGTATATATGTATGTATGTGTATGTATGTATGTATGTATGTATGTATGTATGTATGTATGTATGTATGTGCAATATCTGCATGCATGAGTGTGCGTATGTGTGACTGTCTCTCTCTCTCTTTCTCTTTCTCTCTCTCTATACATATATATACACATGCATATACATAAAGGCGTAGGGTTGATTGTGTGACAAGAAGCCGACTAAAGCCTTGTGAGTGGATTTGATAGACAGAAACTGAAAGAAGCCCCAATCGAACCTATCGCCGCGTAGAAATACTGGGGTGGATACGCTTGAGTAAACCACTCAAGATGGAAACCTATCAAAGTGAAAGTCTAATGAGAGAAACAAATATGACTAAACTAATTAAACGACATCTATGAGTATATGCACGCATACATATTTGTGTGTATTTGTCCATTTATATATCTCTATCTATCTATCTATCTATCTATCTATCTATCTATCTATCTATCTATCTATCTATCTATCAATCTATCTATCTATCTATCAGTCTGTCTGTCTGTCTATCTATCTATTTATCTATCTTTGTATCTATCTATACATACGTATACGTATATATATTATAATATAAACACGCACACATATATAAATGTATATATATATATATATATATATATATATGTGTGTGTGTGTGTGTGTGTGTGTGTGTGTGTGTGTGTGTGTGTGTATTATGTACAATGCATGCAAAGTCAACAGTGATTATATTTCGAAAACACAGCTTCGTTGGATCATACTATTGGTCCATTTTACACCATAATTTAGTTTTTTCGCGCGCGCGCACAGACAGACAGACAGACAGACAGACTCACACACACCTATGTATATGTGCATGTATTTGTGTTTGAGTCTATTGATGAGTGGACAGTTGTATTTACTTACGCATCTCTCTCACTCTCTTTCTCTCTCTCTCTATACATACATATATATATATAAATCTGAATATGAAAATAGTGGAACATAACGAAATAAAAACATTTCACTATATTCTGTTCAATATATATATTCGAGGAAGAAATCAATACCACTCAGTTTTATTTTATACGAATAAGTAACATGTATACTTGTATTTATGTATGCATGTAGTAGGCATTATATTTTTCAATTTTATTTCTAGATTTCTTGCCAATGGAGAAAGAGCCGGCTTATAACCGACAGCTAAGGCACCTTTTACGAATAGAAAAGGAGAGCATGGGCATAAAGACGACATGAACTGCGGAGACCACAGAGCCCCAACTGAGTAGACGTGTGTTGTTTTGTTTGTCGCTTTGTCGCTGTCAGTATATATACATATATATGTATACATGCATATCTACGTATATATGTATGTATGCTTTACATGTATGAGTGTATATTTCGTCTTTTTATTTGGTTTCCAAGATTCTTGATGTGAATCCGTTTGTCGAAACAAATATGTCTTGGGAGGATCATTAGACCATTAATGATCACAATAAAGAAATGATGTTGAACCATCGCGTGGG
>NC_068991.1:63996288-63996991 GCF_001194135.2 Octopus bimaculoides
TATATATATATATATATATATATATATATGTATATACATATATATGTATACATGCATATCTACGTATATATGTATGTATGCTTTACATGTATGAGTGTATATTTCGTCTTTTTATTTGGTTTCCAAGATTCTTGATGTGAATCCGTTTGTCGAAACAAATATGTCTTGGGAGGATCATTAGACCATTAATGATCACAATAAAGAAATGATGTTGAACCATCGCGTGGGTCATCATTATTGGCGTTACGACCGTCCCAAGACAAGATATGAATGTACATGTTTGTGTGTTTGTACATTGGTTTGTGTATTGTGCATATATAAGTATCACACTAAGTAATGAGTTTGGTGTAATCAGCTAAGCACTTTGAAGTGTGCCCCATTATGGCTCAAATCCAAAGTCGAAACTGAGTGAGTGTACAACAATATTTATATCTGTCACCTAAAGACATAATATAGAAGAGGTCGCCGTATCTGAAATGCTCTTTAAAGCCATTCGTTTTATTGTGGTCATTCGACACACACACACACACACACACACACACACACACACACACGCATTTATAAACATACAACTAAAGCTTATACGTCAACAAAGCTTTCATTTCCACTACTAGTATCACCACTACCGCCACCACAACCACCACGATCACCGCCACATTACTATCATTATCATCACCGTACCCACGACGGCCACGATGACGAC
>NC_068991.1:63998773-64003608 GCF_001194135.2 Octopus bimaculoides
GTATGTATGTGTGTGTGTGTGTGTATATATATACATATATATATATATATATATATATATACACATATATATATGTATATATACATATGTATGTGTGTATGTACACAGATATGTGCATGTGTATACATATATGTACATAAATATATGCATGTATATATATATATATATATATATATATATATATATGTATCATATATATATATAGATACGTATATACACATTTATCTATTTTTCTATGTATGTATGTATGTATCTATCTATCTATCTATCTATCATTTCATATTGGTATCAACCGTTTCATTCCTCCGATAACTTTATCTCATATTCATACACGTTCATGCGATATGGACATACGAATTCAGGCACATACATACATATGTATAGAAACATACGATCATTTATGTATAGTCTTATACACAGCAAAACGCGGAATGAAAAACATGCATATACATAAAAAAGGCTGATGTCGGTTACTGTAAATGTCCACTTATGAACACACACACATAATCATATATGTATGTATAAATCATTTATATGTTTGTGTGAGTGTATGTAGTCATATGCTTATGCATATGTATATATGTATATGTGTGTGCTTATGTGTGTATATGTGTTATTTCTTTACTATCCACAAGGGGCTACACACAGAGGGGACAAACAAGGACAGACAAACGGATTAAGTCGATTATATCGACCCCAGTGCGTAACTGGTACTTATTTAATCGACCCCGAAAGGATGAAAGGTAAAGTCGACCTCGGCGGAATTCGAACTCAGAACGTAGCGGCAGACGAGATACGGCTAGGCATTTCGCCCGGCGTGCTAACGTTTCTGCCAGCTAACCGCCTTTTGTGTATATATGTATATATATATATATATATGTATATATGTATATATGCGTGCGTGTGTGTATGTAGGCATGTATGTATGTATGTATGTATGTATGTATTATCTATGTATGTACGTACGTTCTTTGCCCTTGGGTGTAATAAGGCCAGGTTTAGCCCAGTTTCCATGCCTTATAAGTAATTACGGTTCAACGGTTCTCTTTGAATCTGACGCCGGTCCGTCACAGAATAAACATCCTAGCTTTTTTACAGATCAGTGGACAGGAACAACGTGAAATGAGGTGTTTTGCTCAAAAACACAGCGCAGAGCCCGTTCGGAATTGGAAATGACGGTCGTAAGATCAGGACTGCCACAACCAATACGAAGCATATACAAGTGTATATGTATATTGTGTATGTGTGGTATACCCATACATACATGCAAGCACTCACACACACACATACGTATACACACGCGCGTATATATATGTGCGTGTAGTGTGTGTGTGTGTGTGTGTGTGTGTGTGTGTGTGTGTGTGTGTGTGTGTGTGTGTGTGTGTGTTCTACCTTTAGTTCCTTGAATTTTTCCTCTGAAGGAGCTGGTTTCTAAGAAAGATACAAAGCACTGTCGTTGGAATGTAGACAACATAAGCCAATTCACGTTTTAAACTTGAGAAAAGTCTTGCACATTATAACTGTTCCATTTACAAATTGTATGTATGTACGAATGTATGTATTTTTTTCAGGTCGCTCGCTTGTAAGGCCTCTCATGAGTGCTACTGGTAACATGGAATCCACTACAACCTGTTGTATGGTCGGGTCGTCGGCCACTAAAACGGTGCACCCACTAGGCTTGATAACTTTAGGCCTGTAACTCTGCTAAATGCAGATTACACATTTTGGTCAAGGTGTTAGCAAAGAGTTTGGCGCTTATCGTTGACAGACTGGTGGGTGTTGCGCAGACTTGCGCTATCCCTAACAGATCTATCCACGACAACTTCCACCTCACACGATACATCATAGAGAGGATTAGTAAAGAACCTGGCATGATTGTGGGCCCTGATCAATTTGGGTCAATCGAAAGATTTCGATAGGGTTAACCATCATTGCTTGGAGGCTGTCTTAAAAGTGCTGGTTTTGTCCCGTTTTCAGAATCTGGATCGCTGCAATGTACAGCGACATCTGTTCGGTTATTAAAACAAATGACCACCTATCGGAATCGTTTAGCATCGCACGTCCCCCCTCTTTACGTACTGGCACTCGAGCCATTACTGCGGAAGCTGGATGCTTTGAGGGGCACCACATGTGGACTCCTCCCATGTCCAACTAGCCAACGCGTCACGTATCAGCTGTTATCGGCATTTCGTGCCCTAGCTCTGACAATGCAACCTTCGTGCCTGGTGTTGAAGAATTGGTTCAGAACCAATCTCGCTGCCAGCGCGTCGATCGCTATGTCTCTACTGAGTGCCTCTTCTAAATTCCTAACTAAGTCTCCCTCAACTCTAAACATCTCTATCGCTAGTTCTCTACTAAATTCTACAGCTTCTACTCTAATCGCCCGTTTAAGGCTACCTACCATCGGTTGTTGACGACTGCATCCGTCAACTTTCGATGGATTAACTTGCTAAGTCGGTCTCTGAAAGCTTCGCGTACCGGGAAGGATGCGTTCAGCTTCCAGTGTCTGGGACCCTGCCTATGAAGCTTATCTAGGTCAACAGTACAGAGCAGAAATTTGTGGTCTGTATAGCTGACGAGTTCGAATTGTGGACAACTTGTGCTTTCCCTATCTGCTGGCCTACAAAATACCCTATGGATGACCCGACTGGGGCATACGGGTAATCCAGTCTGAACCTGTAGACTGAAACCTGTCAGTTTGAAACGACTGATCTGGTTTGCGGGGCTTGTGCACCCACTTTTATATCCGCAAGCCCCACCCAATCCACACGTGTATCCATGATGACGGCTAGTCGCTCACTAACACTAAAGAGCGTGACGACCCTAGAAAGACCGAAAGAAATAATAATAATGATAATAATAATAATAATAATAATAATAATAATAATAATAATAATAATAATAATAATAATAATAAAGATCAAATAAAGAATGCCTGTGTTTAATTGGCAAAATATCATTATCCCCAAATACAACAATATATATATATATATGCGCGCGTGCGCGAGTGTAAGTATGTATGGCTATACACGTGTTGAATTAGAGTTAAGTTAAAGACATAAAGTATGGTCAACTGAATGCCTCCCGCCAAAAATTCTTAATTAACTGTAAAGCCCTTCTTTTTTGAGAGAAACAAAACAATAACCTAGCGGCAGTTATCAGCAATTTAGAAACAACATAGGAAATAATTTTCAGAAAATTCAAATTAATTTCTCAATTCAATTTTCATACTTAGCAAAAGGACGGTCTCATCTTTCCCGAAGCAAGGAAATTACCAAGAAAATTCATTATAAATTTCTTCAAATGATTTTCCTCTCTTAATTTTGTATCACTCACTATTGTTGGTGTGTGTCTGCTCTCTTTCTCTAACTAAGAGGCAAATGTGATTTTAATTAACAGCTCTTATCGTTCAGCAGTCTATACATAGTCCTTCAACATAATTATACCTCTCTCTTTCGTTCTCTTTCTCTCCCTCCTTCCCTTCCTCCCTCCGTCCCTTCCTCCCTCCCTTCCACCCTCCTTCCATATCTCCCACTCTCTGTCTCTATCTGTTTGTCTATCTATCTATCTATCTATCTATCTATCTATCTGTCTGTCTGTCTGTCTGTCTGTCTGTCTGTCTGTCTGTCTGTCTGTTTGTCTTTCTGTCTGTCTGTCTGTCTATCTATCTATCTATCTATGTCATGCATGCATACATACATACATACATAGAAACATACATACACATAAATTGCTGGTGCTTTAACAGTGTTTTGTGTCAATGCGATAGTGTGCTATAGAATACACACATTCTGAAATACAGAATACGTCTAATATACTTTTGCAACCACAGTATATAGCAGACAAATGTAAGCACTTTATCTTTCTATACAATATATTCGTGAACCAGAAAAGATGAGTCGTTAGCAACTGAGCATCCTCTTTAACTATCCAAGAAGACACAGCATTTAAACGCAGTATTGTTAAGAGCTGCATTACACCGGAAAGATTGCTTTGCATGTATGATATATTCTGACCCAGCTACCTGGATTAACAGATAACTGGTGCATGAATAGTGTTTTATTGCAATGTACTTCTATACTATAGAAAATAATTATATACTTTAGCTGACTATGTAGCAAATAAATATAAGCACGTTGTCTTTGTATATAATATTAACGAGGTGAGAAAAAGACGGATTAGCGGGTATAGTTTCAATCCAGTATCAGGAGACCGTGACTAGCGTGTATTCTCTTTAAACTTATACAGAAGATCCCCGTACGAATCCATAATACTAATGGCATAAGTAAATCGGATATTTGCATATATAACACATTCTTGTCAACTTGGCCGATTAATAGATTATTGATGTAATTGTTTCTTTATACCCATTTCCTAACATATTGCCGCTAGTTGCAGTATCAGTTCTCGCCGTCTTTTCTATCATTATCATAAAATTATATATTCCTCTAGAACTCGCATCTGATACAACCAGTTCTCATTTTCACGTTGTACCATCATTATAGAATTCTTTCTTCTTGTCACGTCGTTCCTGTTATTTGTTCATAAGTCAGTCGCGATTAACTGTTGTTGTTGTTGGCACTTCGTCGCTTACGACGTCGAGAGTTCCAGTTGATCCGATCAACGGAATAGCCTGCTCGTGAAATTAACATGCAAGTGGCTGAGCACTCCACAGACACGTGTACCCTTAACATAGTTCTCGGGGATATTCAGCGTGACACAGTGTGACAAGGCTGACCCTTTGAATTACAGGCACAACAGAAACAGGAAGTAAGAGTGAGAGAAAGTTGTGGTGAAAGAGTACAGCAGGGTTCGCCACCATCCCCTGCCGAAGC
>NC_068991.1:64004052-64004606 GCF_001194135.2 Octopus bimaculoides
CAGACCCCAGTAATGAACTCATTTGCATACAACCAATCATAGCTCACCTTAACCTTATTGTACGCAAAAACTACGCAGAGGCAACCAAGCGGATAACGAAGGATCAGATTCGTTCAGCTCTCAGTTTATGCCTAGACGCAAAGCCCAACATAACATTCTTGACTGTGTTAAAAAGAACCGATCTATTGGTGAAACACACTCTGCCAAGTAAACTCATGACGAAGAATGGTGTAAATCGACCGATCGTCAAGTTATGCCTGATTTTAGAAGGAGACAAGTAATTAGATAGATTTGCATCTATACCTATTATCGGATTTTGTTAGGGCCCCATATGGTAAAGATGTGGATGGGAAAAGTGTGGGTAGAGGGTGATGTGCTAGCAACGCTCTCCCCTTACTGTTTTACAGAGAAAACAACAACACAAATAACTACGCAGAGGCAGCCATGGTTGAAACAAGAACAAAAACAACAAGCATTATTGAAAGAGAACAGAAGCATGGTCATCCCTTACCCAAGTGACCCTATCTTATCACCCATCACTTGTTATGCGCTCA
>NC_068991.1:64004925-64005966 GCF_001194135.2 Octopus bimaculoides
TCTCTCTCTCTCTCTCTCTCTCTCTCTCTCTCTCTCTCTCTCTCTCTCTCTCTCTTTCTCTCGCCATACTTTTACGCATGCACACATACATCAAAGTGACTGAAACAAGCAAAAGAATAAAAGAATCTCTCTCTCTCTCTCTCTCTATCTGTCTATATACACACACACACACACACATATCCTATCTCTGACCTGTAACTAACTCGTCTATTTTAATAACCAGAACAAAATTATACACTGAGGCCTCATTTTATAGGAAATTGCTGCCATTTCTGGCAAACCTGATGTCCACGCGTTTTTTTCATTGGCTCATAAGCTCCTTCATTTACCCAGGATCTAGCGTTGTCAATGACACTTTAGTTCAAAGCTCCCTGGTTGAATCATCCTTGATTTGGTACTTGCTGTTGGTGGTTTGTTTAGCCCTAGGTGGTCCCTGATCATTCATAACTATAATCAAAAAAGAATTTTGTTTATAACCATTTCAAATTTTTGTCAACTATAGACAGAACTACATTATCTAATATCCTTTTCGCATTTATAAGACAGTAAAGTGTGATTTTAGTTAGATTCAGCTGATATTTCTAGCTTTTTTAGGAAACAAAGAGTGGAACTATTTAGTAGTTCCCACGTTAATGCTTCTTCATGGGCATATAATATCTTATTGAAATCATTTATAATAAACTCAACACCAAAATATATTGGAAAACGCTGCACTCATCAGATTTCCGTTCACCTAAGACTTAGGATATTAATACTTCAACTATGAGACTCGTACATAAATATTTAAATAGAAAGCGGAAAGGAAACGAAAAGGGAGGCAACTCTCATGTCTTTTATAGTAATGAATTTACTGAGGGAAGAACGCAGATTACAAAGAATATTCCTCTCACGCAGTATTTATCTTTTAATTGTTTCAGTCAATGAACAGCGGCCATGCTGGGGCACCAGCTAAAAATAAATCTCGGTACTCTTCTTTTTTAAATCTGGAATTTATTCTATTGGTGTCTTATGCCAAACGGCTTGCTCTACAGCAACATAAAG
>NC_068991.1:64006469-64009103 GCF_001194135.2 Octopus bimaculoides
ATATATATATATATATATTATATACAAGAAATGAGGGCAGGGAATCGTCAATTAATAATAGAATTAACAATTAACAATTTTGCCAAGTAGTTCAGTATGAAATAAACCTTTATCGGTAAGACCATTTATCATCATAAATATAACGGATTAGCAATTGAGTTGCTTCTCCAACATACTGAAAATTCAGAAACAGCAGTCAAAGAACTACTGATTCTAAACTACAAATTTTTCTCTAAAACGGATGGCGATATCTATCTATCTATCTATCTATCTATCTATATATATATATATATATATATATCAGTGGCGTGCAATGACTTCTGAGGTTGGTCAGGTAATAAGTACTTATTGGTTGAGCCGAATCATTTTGAAATTATTTAACTAAGAGAACCCATTTAGTTACGTAATATGGCCGTGGTTTTAGACCCTTACGCTGTCAAAGATAAATCAGCTGCTTTATCAAGATACTCGCCAATTTCTGGAAAATAATTGGTATTCACTCGAGTAGCCTGTTTTTATACTTTTTGAACTCCGTACATTTAAAAGACTACGCCAGCACATTGAACATACACGCATGTACATAAACACACACACAATGAAAGACAAAGAAAATTTAACATTGTAAAAAGCCCTTAAAACACTAAACAAAAACCTAGCGTCTCTTTTCATTTGCTGGGAATAGCAAAGATGTGAAATATCGCAACATTCAAGAAAACGAAGAGATGTAAATTACATTTACCTAATGATGAAAGACAATTTGAAAGAATGTAAAAGAAGATTACTTATACAAAATAATTTATACAAAAACACACACACACACAATTCGATGTGTGTGTTTATATTTATGTGTGAATGTTTCAGTCATTTGGACAAATATTTTGAAAATTCTAAAGAGATCTTATGAAATTATTATTGCACGTGTGAGTGTGTGCGTGAATTGTTAATCAGTTTCAACAAAATGGAAAGATTACTTTAGTAAATCAACAAAAGATTAATTAGCTATATTATATTTCTAATTTGAGGACTTTCGAAAATTAATTCAATAGTGAGGATGGTTAATGATAATAATTTCAAAATTTACGACAGAACGAAACAGATATTCCAAAGTCACGGCAACATTTGAGTTCAATTAAGAATTATGGGATTGTTGATATATTTTAGACAGAATTTTTACGGGCCAAAAAGTCAAACCCATTCAACCATTTATCATGTCGTGTTAGCGACATCAATTACAAATAATTGTTGACAAAGAAGAACTGATAGAAAGGGAGGGGAAAATCCAAATAAAACATAATTTATTTTGAGTTTGGGTGTGGCCAGAAACGGACTACCCTATTTATATGTTTTTCAAATACTCAAGAAATAAATGATTTGGCCAACTAACAGGACTCCGGAACGGGACATATTCGCATGTAGAGACCCCACTGCTCATTATTTATATACCCCGGAAGGATGAAAAACAATGTTGAACTAGGTGGGGATTGCACACTGAATGCAAATTTCCCGAATATTATTCGACAACGAATTAAATCGGACACTGTAACGATTCTACCAATGTACTTTCTATATTTCAGAGCGGAAAGTAAAACCGATGTATCTTCACGTTATCACAATGACATGCAAGATAAATCGGCACAATGTACATAAAATATCGGAATAATTTAACGCATTCATAGACCAGTTCTATATCGGATGATGTTATCTGTTCACTCTTTTCTTCATTGACAGATTCAACCACTTATTTCAGAATATTTCTGTTGTTTCTCTCGTCTCACAATAGATTTCATTTGTCTCATAATCTCACTCGAATTCTTTCATCTTGTTCCACTTTACTTTTGTATTGAAACTTTGCTTTCACTTTGTGCGTTTCAGTTACACATTTGATTTTCTTCCCTTTATTACAAGAAAGCTTATTTTATTATAAATCTTTTCTGCTCTGCATCTTGTCATCAATGAACTGAACATTTCTTCTTTTATAACTTCATTTTGTTTTTATCTCCGTCGGTGGAGAGTTATCCTATCCAGCAGTGTTTCTGCAACGTTTCAGCGACTCTCTTCTACCCGTGTCTGATCGACTGATATCGATCTAACTTTAGTCATCGTTATTGAGTAAGCTCTGTTCATTGTTACACTGACGAATACAATGTTTTCTTTACATCTCATTTGGGAGAATTTAAAATAAAAAAGGACAGTGGTGGGAAAGGCACAGATGACGGAGATGACGATGATGACGACGAAAACGATGCTGACAATGGCGACGACGATAATGACGTTGGTGGCTGTATTGATAGCGGGAAAGATGGAAACCGTCAAGAAAATCGAGTAAAAGTAATGGTAGTGATAGGAGGAGGAGGGAGAGGAGGAGAAGACGAAGAAGAAGGAAGAGGAGGAGGAGAGGAAGAATAACAAATAAATAAATAAATAGATAAATAAGAAAGAAAAAGGGAAAGAGAGAGTAGAGAAGATAGATAAACGTAAAATATAACAATGAAGACCCTGAAGAATACACAAAGATAAAGTAAAGCACACACACACACACACACACACACACACGCACGCACACACACACAGACACAGACACGCACACACACACACACAGACACGAACACACACACACACACACACACACACACA
>NC_068991.1:64009375-64010206 GCF_001194135.2 Octopus bimaculoides
TATATATATATATATATATATATATATATATATATATATATGCATATCAATGTTTGATTCTTATATCAAGTTGTAAATAAAGCAGTACTTTAGTAGCAAGTTATTAAAGTTTTAGCATGTTTAGGCTTCGCAAGTCCGATGTGCTTAGCATCGTGTTTGTAATAGGTGGTGTGAGAGCACCGGACTCGCGACAGCTGTAAAAGTGCAGCGATCATCTTATCGTTGACAAAGAAACTTCAAGTCCTGTATGTGAGTCTCATTAACTATACCACGCAATATATATATATATGTGTGTGTGTAAAGCAGGGTCACTGCCTGTTCAGCATTCAAAATGGCAGTAGTTACCATAAACTTACATTTCTAAGACATTCACCTCTGATGATGGGCTTTTGTACCCGAATTATATCAGCATTATTTGCAATTTTATTTCTGTATGATAATGCTTCAATCAAAGTACAACACTTTTCTTACGCATATATGATGGATATATTTGTAGACAATTCAGTGGCGATGTATACATGTAAAAAATTAGTTTCCATTTCTTCGCAGGGCACGACTTCGATTAACAGACCGCTTTACTATTGGTCCGTTACAGTTCCAATGCACCAGTTTGCTCAACAAGGGATAAAGCAAATATGTAAGGATTATATTTCTTAAATTGTCTGTTCTCGGTTATATTACTTCTGTTACATCATCCACCAAATGTTCATTATTATTATTATTATTATTATTATTATTATTATTATTATTATTATTATTATTACTTATTTATTTATTTCTATGCATTAGACCACAGACCCCTGGTGGTCGGCAAAGGTAGTACTGGGGTTC
>NC_068991.1:64010476-64015476 GCF_001194135.2 Octopus bimaculoides
TATATATATATGTATATATAAGGATAAGCATATTAAAAGAGATACGTGGGAAAACTCATTCCAAAAGTACGAAATATAATAATGACACAAAACAGATGCAGAACCGAGATATTAATTTAGTTATTGAAAGGCGGCATTTCGCTCTGCCAAGACTTCGAGCGTCCCATTTGATAAACTACATGCATAGATCTAGACAAAATTTTCTGGGTGTCTCTTTCTTTGCCATTTTCAGATCAACCAGAGCTAAATCAATTCTTTAAATGTTTCCCCAGTGCAGTATAACAATCGAGTTTGCTAGTTTATACATTTGACTCTTGTAACTACATGTTAACTGTCCATATATGCGCGTTATTACTTATTGTATAATATGCCAGCATAGCGAATTCGACGTAGAATGAAGTACATATTATATGTGTATTTGTGTGTGTCTGTGTGTTTAATATATATGTATATACGTATGTCAAACAAAGTGACAGTTCTTTTGTTCGTGAATGATACAATATAATGTAATATGCGAACCCAGCTACATTCGGTCGGGGAATTAGTTCAGGTGGTAGAGCGCTCGCTTAGCATGTGAGAGGTACCGGGATCGATACCCGGATTCTCCATAATAATGTCTTTTTTTTTTCTTCTTCATCCAGTACCATATAATCTAACTCTCCACCCGTCATTGGTACTGATATAGGATCTTTTTTAAAACGGGGGCCACATTTTTCATTAACGAAACACTTTGAAACTTGGAACACTGGTAGAATGTGTCATATAAAACATCTTTTTCTCTTAGTCTTCTTTAAAAAAAAAAGAAATCCATAAGTTATTCCATGTGAAAGTTGTCGTATTTCTGTAATTTCAACCAATCACTGACGTCCATTCAGCCGATATACATTAAGTGCCGACTACATAAACAAACGATTCTGAAACAATTAACCCTAACCCTAACCCTAACACTAACCCTAGGGTTAGGGTTAGGGTTAGGGTTAGGGTTAAAGCAAATTTAAAATGAAAAAAAGCAAATAAAACGAAGGTATGGAGATTAAATACGCTTTACATCGCTTAATCAGCCAAAGGAGTAAATATAAACAACTGAATACTTGTCAGTGATTGGTTGAAATTATCGAAATAAGACAATTTTTTACATGAAATAAATTCGAATACAAAAATATTTTTCTGTTCTATAACACAAAATAGATAAGTATACGAAGTTTGAAAGTCTTTCGGTACCAAAAACACTACATAAAACATTAATGAAAAATGTGGCCCCCGTTTTAAAATAGATCCCTGATATATAATAAAGGCGACGAGCTGGCAGAATCGTTAGCAACGCTGGACGAAATACTTAGCGATATTTCGCCCGTCGCTATGTTCTGAATTAAAATTCCGCTGTGCTTTTCATCCGTTCGGGATCGATAAATTAAGTACCGGGGAAACACTGGGGGTCCATGTAATCGGCTCATCCCCTCCCACCAAACTCCTGTCCTTGTGGCAAAAATTGAAAACCAATATTATTATTTTTATTATTATTATTATTATTATTATTATTATTATTATTATTATTATTATTATTATTATTATTATCATTATTATTATTATTATTATTATTATTATTATTATTATAAAAGGATGAAAGATGACAGTGACTTCGATATATCGGGCTGTCGAAGTTTAGCAGGTCCAAACTTCGAAGTCACGGTCTATTTCTTTATGCAAAAATATAATAAATATGTATTCTGCAAAAAGCAATGAGTAATTTTTCAGTGTAGTATTAAATTGCTTTTATTACAACTCGACAGGTAAAAGATTCACTGATATATATATATATATATATATATATATATATTAACGACGGATAAAGTATTCGGCTCACGATCGTGATATCGTGAGTTCGATAAACGGTGGCGCGTTATATCCTTGAGCAAGACACTTTATTTCACGTCGCTTCAGTACGTTCAGCTGGCAAAAATGAGGAGGACTTCTATTTCAAAGGACCAGCCAAATTACATTCTGTGTCACGTTGAATCTTCCTGAGAACTACGTTAAAAGTACGCATATCTGTGGAGTGTTCGGTCACTTGAACGTTAATTTCACGAGGAGGCAATTCCGTTGATCGGATCAGTTGGAACCCTCGTCGTCGTAACCGACGGAGTGCCAGTTCACACACACACACACACACACACACGTATATATTTTTCTGGTTCCATTAACGAACAAAAGAATTATGCTTGTATGCATTATATGTATATGTTAATACACACACACATACACATATACGCCATATTTCTATTATATATTTATATTATGATAGAGTTTGTGTCTACCTTCTGCCGCTCGTTCCTTTGTGTGAATTTATCACCCCTTCCTCCACTGTCATCGTAAAACTGAAAGCTTTGCTATTTCGAGTATTTTTTCTTTATTCTTTCTCGCTTTCTAACTCTATCTATTTCTCGTCCTTTCCCTCTATTTCTCCCCCTTTCCCTTTCTATTTCCCTCCTACTCTCTCTGTTTGTTTGTATCTTTCTCCTCCCTTTCGATCTCTTCTTTCTTTCTGTTTAGCAGAAGGCTTCATTACTACGCAGTTGCTGCTGATTATTTTACGTTAGCTAAAAATCGACAAGTTATTTAAGTGGGAATTAAAATTTTGCTGATGCAACGTCAAATTACGGCCAGGGTGTGAGATGTATTCTTTTGTAATACAATTCACATCAAATGATACTTCCTCTCGTAATATAAGCCTTACGAAGGCGGTGAGCTGGCAGAAACGTTAGCACGCCGGGCGAAATGCTTAGCAGTATTTCGTCTGCCGTTACGTTCTGAGTTCAAATTCCGTGAAGGACAACTTTGCCTTTCATCCTTTCGGGGTCGATAAATTAAGTACCAGTTACGTACTGGGTTCTATGTAATCGACTTAATCCCTTTATCTGTCCTTGTTTGTCCCCTCTATGTTTAGCCCCTTGTGGGCAATAAAGAAATAAGAAATATTAGCACGCCGGGCGAAATGCTTAGCGGTATTTCGTCTGTCTTTACGTTCTGAGTTCAAAATCCGCCGAGATCGACTTTGCCTTTCAACCTTTCGGGGTCGATAAATTAAGTACCAGTTGCGTACTAGGGTCGATCTAATCGACTGGCCCACTCCTCAAAAATTTCGTGCCTTGTGCCTGGAGTAGAAAAGAATATAAGGCCTACGACATGCATATATTTTGAGCTGGTTGACAAATAAGAAGGCGCTAGCTGGCAGAGTCGTTAGCAGGTATTTCATGCGTCTTTAAGTTTTGAGTTCAAATTCAGCGGAGGTCGACTTTGTCTTTCATCCTTTCGGGTCGATAAAATACATACCAGTTGTGCACTGGGATCGCATAAAAATGTAACTACTCTTCGGTAAGAGTATAGAAACTGCACCCTTCTGCCAAACCATCTCGATCGAGTGTGGCTGAGTAGGCTTATAAAACCAGTATGATCTCAAGTTCAAATTTATGCTCTGCTGATCAGACCATGGTTGGTGGAGGGAACATACTGAGGCCTTTGTGCTGTAGTGGCCTGAATATAGGCAATCTAACCCAGTCCAATACATACAAATAAGATTCATTCCAAACAAATTGGCTCCATGTATCTCTAGACTTTCCAGACGCTTACTCGAAGAAAGTACTCTTAAGAGTATTGTATTGTTATAAGTATTGTTAAACCTTGTGGTGCTTTCAATAGGATCTCACTTTGGGTGGAGGAAAACAAATACATCAAACCGTTTCCAAACAGGTGAAGATATTTAGCATTCTTAGAGAAAAGCAGCTCCAAACGAAAGAAAATTCCCTTCTATTATAGAACAGCGTTAAACGGACAACAGATGCATTCCGTACCGCCGAAAGTGGTCAGGAATGGACAGTTCTCCACCACCCAATCATGGCCGAAAGATCTAATACATTCAACTATTTTAAAGTCTGCAATTCAATGAAGTTTATCAAATATGTCATCAAGTGTTATGACGAAATAAAACAGCCACGTTGGAATTTATTGCATTATTAAGTTTGTTTTGTCCACAGAGGAATCATAAAATACACATACACGGGTACACCCTCCTCTCTCACACACACGCACACGTTTGAACGACTGTATATGTCTGTCTGTCTGTCTGTCTGTCTATCTATTCATGAATGTAAATATGCATATATGTACACAGGTAGTTAGAAAGGTAAGGTAGGTGGATAAGTAGGTAGGTGGTAGGTTGGTAAGTAGGTTGGTTGGTAGGTAGATAGGTAGGTAGGTAGGTATGTAGGTACATAAGTATGTATGTATGTATGTATGTATGTATGTATGTATGTAGGTAGGTAGGTAGGTAAGTAGGTAAGCAGGCAGGCAAGTAGGTTGGTAGAGATATCTATACGCACCAGTAGTGGGTACAAAAGGTACAACACGTAACAGACGGAACGAAAAAAAACGGCGAAAATTTAGCCTTCATCAGCTCTCGTTCACTTACGAATTTTTGAAGTTTCAACACTTTGAGACAGATCCACTTACTTAGTAGCGTCAACGATGAATAGACACAACTTTTACGCAATCAATACAATGGAGATGAGACAAAAATCAAGGACTTATATAGTAGTATATTAGTGACAGGTGTGGAGAAAATGCAAAAGTATAAAAAAAGATGTATGATTAAGACAATGAAGTAGATCAGAAAGTATATATATATAAAAAAAAAAGCAATGTATAAGCCGATTTATGACGAAAGCAAATAAAACATATTAAAATGAAAATGAAAATGAAAGGAAACAAAAATCAAGAAACCTTAGGGTAAAATGTGCGACGTGGAAGTAGGGAAAATGCACGATGCATGTTTGGATTAAGTTCTGAAATGAATATAAAGGGACACGGAAGAGGAATAATGACGTCAATAACCATTGGATAGGGTTGTTAAGTTGTTGATAATGCGGAATGCAAAATGGGATAATGCAAAATTGAAAAAAAACAAAAAGAAAAAACCCCACATATAGTGGAATTTTCGCGACCAG
>NC_068991.1:64017806-64020942 GCF_001194135.2 Octopus bimaculoides
ATATATATATATATATATATATATATATATACAATATATATATGTATGTATACACAGACTTATATATGCATATATATATATAAATATATACATACATACAATACATACTTACACACATACACACAAACACACATACACACACACACACACACACACAAACACACATACATACACGCATTTATTCGTTCGTTTCTTACCAATGTTATTTGAATTAGCACATAAAACATGTTTTATTGTAGTGTTCTATGGTTGTTTGTTACTTTATTCTTCCTCCACTACTTTTGCTTACCGTTTTTGAAATATGACAACAGTATGCCAAGTATGAAAAACAAATCAACGTTTTCAACATATGCTTCCCTTTGTTTTCAGTCAAGGTCCGAGAACTGCAAAAGCCGCTCGAGACATTTGCGCATTGTTCTAAGAAGTGTTTATTACTAAAAGAACTGCTCAGAAACGGTTTTGAAGGAGCAGAAATTCGACCTCACAAACACTCCGTGTCCCGGCCGATTTGTTCCATTCAATGAAGATCAACTGAATGAGCTCATCCACGAAGATTCATACCAATCCACTAGGGAATTGGTTCACCAGATGAGAAGCTGGAAGAAGATATTTTTTTACCCAAGTTGGGTCGCTGAAAAAAGTTTGTGACGTCCTTAGATGTAAGACCAGTAAATTGTGGCATCATTACCATATATGCCAATAAAGGTTCTTATCACGAGGATCTTATCACTGGAAAAGCGTGAGTCTTAGGACAAGTCCCCCGAATACACCTGAATTAATTTGACGAATGTTTGAGCTGTGACTTAACAACATGGGACGCGTTGTGGGATTGAACTCGAAACCACTTGATTGCCTTATAAATTGAAACAACTGGCTATTGATGCTTTTAAGTCAAACTGGTTTATGTTGACACCGACAAAAATTGTCGCTAAAGTTTTATAAAACTAAGAAAATCACAGTTGGTTTCATGAGATAGAGAAGTACTTCTCCGTCAGAAAATGAATGCTCAACTTTGGTGCCAGAATTGGGATATCTAATGGATAGTCTTATATTTTCACATCACAAGGATTCACATTTAATCTGGACCATTTGAATTTTGGTGGCTCAAGAGCATTTAAAAATGTGAAAACCTCTTTGATTGATAAATGAAAT
The DNA here is from genome assembly GCF_001194135.2 of Octopus bimaculoides. Lineage (NCBI taxonomy): Eukaryota > Metazoa > Mollusca > Cephalopoda > Octopoda > Octopodidae > Octopus > Octopus bimaculoides. Next base: position 64,018,959 of record NC_068991.1, read on the forward strand.
GCGAAATAAAGTAGTTATGAGCAAGTGGAAAAGTAGGTTAAGGAGTAACCAAAGTCGTGCAGCGTGAAAATTAATGCAGAGCTGGTGTTAGGATTAATTAAAGCCTAGCTTCGTAATTATAAGAGGAGGACATTTGTGTCAGTTAAGTACACCGTGGGTTGTTCCATTCAGTCCGGCGCGAACTGAACGTCCCAATATGCGTGTGTGCATGTGTGTGTCTGTGCATTTGTGTGCGCGTGCGCTCATTGTGTGTGAGTGTGTGTTTGATTTATTTACGTGTGTATGTATACAACTATATTTTTTATATACTTACAAGTATATTTATATATACTCTCATGTACCAGTAAACATATAATATACATAAGTGAACGTATAGATATTTTGTATATATATATATCTAAATCTATCCTTACACAGAGATACATATATATATATATATATATATATATATATATATATATATATATATATATATATATATATATATATGTATATATACACATATGCATATACAGTCTCTCCTCCTCTTGCGTCCATGTGTATGTATGTGTGTATGTGTGTGTGTATGTGTGTGTGTTCGTGTATGTGTGTGTGTGTGTAAGTGTGTGTGTGTGTGTGTGTATGTGTGTACAATGCCGTGCAAAAATCCTCGGCAACTTTAAACCATTGTAAATTTCTATTAATTGCCAACTTTTAAGTGGAGGTTTCGCATTGCGCTTCTTTACAGATGAAACATTGGCCCTGTTGAAGCCATTTCCATACCTAATCATAATATTTTGTAGTAGAGGTTCTGAACGAGAGGGGCAGATGCAAAACCACCTCCAAAAGATACCTGTGCAACAGCTTTGGCCACTTCAAGATGTCAAGATACATGAGAAATATGTCTATAATGAAAATCTATTAGCATTATGTTCCTTTCAAGAAGTTAATATTTCGTGTGGCTTCCCTTAGCTTGCATAATTACTTCAATGCCCCTGGGAAGAGATGCGTACAAACCCTTCACCATCTTCAGAGGCATGTGATGCTATTCTCTGTGGCTGAGCTCTACAACTCTTCTAGATCGTATCCTCAAATCTTCAAGATTGTATCCCGAAAGCATCAAACGCTTACACCCAGACTTCATTCTTTTGCTCGTGTAAAGTGGGTCGTTTAGCTTTCCTGGAAGCCTGCTGACAAATTCTCGCTTATTAGAAAGAGTGGGATGTTCTGGGATTACATAAAAAGTGATGCTTCATGAATGTTGGTTAAAATTGACGGTAACTTGTAGAGTGCTAAGTACATCCAGTTGCTGTAGGACAAGTTGATACCAGACTTTGATGAAGGTAAGGTGTTTCAACACGACGGAGCTCCATGCCACGGATCGCGTGCAACATAACATAGTCTGACTGATGAATGTGTTACCGTATTGAAAGATTGGCCAGCTCAGAGCCCTGACTTAAATATGAACAGAACTAAAGAGAAAAGTTCATTAGAAGAATAAATCTTGAAGAGTTGTGGGAGTGTAGCAACAGAGAATGGCATCTCATACATGTGAAGATGGTGAAGGATTTGTACGCATCTCTTCCTAGGCATTTATTCAAGGTAAGGGAAGCCACAGGAAATACCAACAATGTACAATAATTTCTTGAACTGAACATTATGTAATAAATTTTCATTATAAGCATTTTTCTCTTTTAAAACACAGTATCTTGATTGGTTCATGTGAGGTGGCAAAAACTTTTGCACAGCCATTTTTGGTGATCGTCTCAAATATTCCCCTCTCATTCAGAACCCCTACTACAAAACATAATGATTAGGTACGGAAATGACTTCAACAGGGTCAACTTTTCGTCAGTAAAAAAGCGCAATGCGAAACAGCCACTTAAAAGTTGGCACTTAATTGAAATTTACAACAGTTTAAAATGGCCGAAGATTTTTGCACAGTACTGTATGTATATATATATATATATATGTATATATATATATATATATATATGTATATATA
>NC_068991.1:64022124-64022890 GCF_001194135.2 Octopus bimaculoides
ATATATATATATATATATATATATATATATATATATATATATATATATATACATTCATGTATATATATTTTATGTATATAAATTTTTGATAGAAACCTATAGCAAAAATACATCTAGCGTTGCGGTAAATACAAAGAGGAAACGGTTTCCCTTTAATAGCGTCAACATTAATAACACCAACAACACCAATATCAATATATTTGTGGCTGAATAATAACTATACAATAGGACTTGACTCTATACTGAGGAATAATAACATAAAACAAAATGAAAGTAAGCAGAACAACAACTATGAACCACAGCACCAACAGCAATAACAACATCGATAGCAACATAAGGCAAGGACTAAAACAGTGGTAACGACTACTGCGGCAACTTCATCAACAACAATATGTAACAGCAACAATAACAACAATAAAAGCAACAACCATAGTAGTAACAACTATAACATCATCATTGATGAAATTGCAAGGGAACGAAACAAAAAACAAAAACAAAAAAAAAAGAAGAAAGAAATGGAAATTAAATTCAAAATCGATAGATACATAATTGCGAAGTCCATAGTCTTTATTCTTTGACATTTGCTCTGTGGTGTGAGGTAGCGGTGGTGGTGGTGGTGGTGAGAGATGGGATAGGAGAGAGAAAGGGAGAATAAGAAAGAGAAAGAGAGAAAGAAAGAGACATAAGACTGGAAAATATATGTGTATATATATATATATATATATATATATATATATACATACACATATTATATATATATGTATAT
>NC_068991.1:64025506-64026234 GCF_001194135.2 Octopus bimaculoides
GAGTGGATGGAATGATTTTTTCGATATGATATTTAGCGTATGAATATCGATTTTTTAACATTTAGGTCATCTGTAACGATTCGATTGCAGTGAATGAAATTAAGGTATTTCTTCGCTGTGTGTGTGTGTGTGTGTGTTTGCTGGGGCAGGCGGTGGTGGTGGTGGTGATGGCAGTGGGAGCGGTGGTGGTGGTAGCGGCAGGTTGCGAAAGTGAAAGAAAAGGAGAGAGAGAGAGAGAGAGAGAGAGAGAGAAAGAAAATGCGAGAAAGAGAGAAAGAGAGGAAGAGAGATAGATAGAGGAAGAGAATGTGAGAAAGAGTGAATGAGAGAAAGAGAGAGAGAGAGAGAGAGAGGAAGTGACCACCTTCTTCTCTGTCTCTATCACTCACTCTCTCTTTCGATCTGTCTATCTATCTATCCATCTATCTATCTATCTATCTATCTATCTGTCTGTCTTTCTTTCTATCTTTCTTTCTTTCTTTCTTTCTTTCTTTCTTTCTTTCTTTCTTTCTGTCTGTCTGTCTGTCTGTCTGTCTGTCTGTCTGTCTGTCTGTCCCTATCTCTCCAGAGTACTAACGCTCAGCTAACAAACTCCTGAAGATTAGGTTCAGGCAATCATAGTAATATATCGAGAGATTCGGAGTATTGTAACTGAGTTAAGAAAGAGCATATACAGATATACATACAAATGTACCTACCTACCTACCTACCTACCTCCCTACCTACCT
>NC_068991.1:64027463-64029963 GCF_001194135.2 Octopus bimaculoides
CACACACACACACACACACACACACACACACACACACACACACACACACACACACACACACACACACACGCGCGCATGTGTTTGTCTCTCCCACTCTCTCCACCTATATACATACATAAATAACATCCACGAACACAATTGCGCATATTCATACGTATACATGCCGAGTATAACACACATGCATAACACAACGTGCGTGTACGACTACGATCGATTGATTATATTGGTGCGTAATTACTTATAGGTAAATAATATACATGCATATCTGCATCTATATATTTCCCTTTCTACCTCTCCCTCATCTCTCTCTCTCTCTCTCTCTCTCTTTCTCTCGCACAGTCCCTCTCTCCCTCTCTCTCTCTCTCTCTCTCGCAATCCCTCTCTCTCGCAATCCCTCTCTCTCACCCACAATCCCTCTCTCTCTCTCTCTCTCTCTCTCTCCCTCTCTCGCTGTATATATATGTGTGTGTGTGTGTGTGTGTGTGTGTGTGTGTGTGTGCAATCTCTTTTATCCTTTTAAAAATTGTTTCAGTCATTAGACTGCGGCCATGCTGGGGCATCGCATTGAAGGGTTTGAAGTCGAACAAAGTCGATCTCGGTACTTGTTCTCTAAGTCTGGTGCTTGCTCTATCGATTATGAGCAGGAGCCATTGTATGTTAGAAGTAGGGTGACGCAACCGTTACGAAACAGAAGTCCTAGTGTATGTGTGCGTGTACATACACATACGCATATATATATTAGCTATACTTATAATGATAGAGAATATGGACACTGGTACATCCTCAACATTTATTTCCTCTTATTTTACAATGTCATACATCATATCTCTATTGGTTACGACGACCTACACGTGTTTCCACTGTACAGAGTATGGCCAAGTCGCATATGCAACAGGGTATAATTTTCTGCGCAGCACCGTTCAGTGTTTTTCAGCCATCTTGGCTCGAAGCGAACACACACACACACACACACACACACACACACACACACACACACACACACATTGTAAAGTGTATACAACGGAGAATGTACAAGCAACACATTGAAAAGAGCATTTTCTTAAAGTTCTCAAGTAGCCGATTCTAGCAACAGCATATCTGAATATACCAAAAGAAAATTTGCAATACTTCTATGAAATAATTTGGAAATTCGTTAAAATTCTTCTATTCTTTTGAGATACCAAACGAATTGTATGTCAAAATTTACAAAATGTCTCTGAAAAATAAAGAAAATTTCATCTCAAGGTATTTCCGCGCCAATCTGCATATCAATGGAGCGAGTCACAATATCAGCAAAATTATTTGCTTCTTTCCTTTGAATATAACTTATATTTCAACTCCATCTTCACGGTTTATATTCTCTTTTACTCTTTTACTTGTTTCAGTCATTTGACTGCAGCCATGCTGGAGCACCACCGCCTTTAGTCAAGCAAATCGACCCCAGCACTTATTCATTGTAAGCCTAATACTTATTCTATCGTTTCTCCTTTTGCCGAACCGCTAAGTTACGGAGACGTAAACACACCAGCATCTGTTGTCAAGCGATGGTTGGAGGACAAACACAGACACACAAACACATATACATATATATATATATATATATATATATATATACATATATACGATTGGCTTCTTTCAGTTTCCGTCTACCAAATCCACTCACAAGGCTTTGGTCGGCCTGAGGCTATAGTAGAAGACACTTGCCCAAGGTGCCACGCAGTGGGACTGAACCCGGAACCATTATTAGATATAAAAATTCATTTGAATCTGCTCGTGTTTAACACGCGTGTCGTTATTTTCGCCTTCTTATATCTTCTATCTTAGCTTCTTATATCTTCTATCTTAGCTTCTCGTATCTTCTATATCTTAGCCTTTATTATCGTTATCGGTTTTGTATTATCTTTATTGTGTAAGAGGAGGCTGGGTGGAGGCGCAATGGCCCAGTGGTCAGGGCAGCGGACTCGCGGTCATAGGATCGCGGTTTCGATTCCCAGACCGGGCGTTATGAGTGTTTATTGAGCGAACACACCTAAAGTTCCACGAGGCTCCGGCAGGGGATGGTGGCAAACCCTGCTGTACTCTTCCACCACAACCTTCTATCACCCTTACTTCCTGTTTCTGTTGTGCTTGTAATTCAAAGGGTCAGCCTTGTCACACTGTGACACGCTGAATATTCCCGAGAACTACGTTAAGGGTTCACGTGTCTGTGGAGTGCTCAGCCACTTGCACGTTAATTTCACAAGCAGGCTGTTCCGTTGATCAGATCGACTGGAACCCTCGACGTCGTAAGCGACGGAGTGCCAACAACAACAAATAAATGGCTGTGTATTGCAACCATGCGGCTTCCGGTTCAGTGCTACTGCGTGGAATCTTGGGCAGGTCTTTTCTACTATGGCTTTGGGTTGATAAAAGCCTTGTGAGTGAATCCGGTAGATGATAGCATAGAGAAGCCCACCATACACATACATACATGCATTCAGAAAAACACATACACACACTC
>NC_068991.1:64032792-64034856 GCF_001194135.2 Octopus bimaculoides
GTAAGATATACAAAGGCATGACAGAAATAAATAGACGCCTCATAAATCATCGTTTTATGTTTATTCTAACTTGTAAAGGTTTATATATATTTTTTATCAATTGACATTTTTATGTTTCAGTTCTATTTACAACTGTTTAATCATGCCATGTACAAAAGAAGCCTTGCAACTGTCTGAATTTCGAAGAGGCCGTATTGTGGGTCATTCTGAAGGTGGACGTAGCGTAAAATCGCAGAGAATCTTGGAATTCTGTTTTCTACAGTTAATAGAGTGATTGTGCAATTCACTAGAGAGGGGAAGGAGTCTACATCACCTCACCCAGATCAATCAGGGCCCTCTGACAGGACTTTTCTCTTTGTTAAGAGAGGTGTGGAGGATAGTCCTCGCTGCAACGTCTCTAACATAGTAGAACAAGTCCCAGAACAGCTGTCAGGTATCTCCATAAACTTGGTTACTATGGCAGAGCAACAAGAAGGAAGCCACTTCTTCGACCAGCCAACATCAAGCGGAGAAAAGTTTGGGCCAGTGGGATGGTGGAGAGGCCACTATGATACTGTCATATTCTCTGATTAGTCCAGATTTGCTGTATTACTGACAGTGGTCGAGTGTGGGTCTGGAGACTCTGTGATCTAGAATTTAATGTGAAAAGATTGCTCCAACAATGAAACACGGAAGCTGTTCCGTGATGATCTGGGGAGCAATTTGGAGCGATGGTTGATCAGAGGTGGTGGAGTGTGAGGGAAACAAGCTCAGATAAATATGTGTCCATATTGCAGAAAAGACTCCATCCAATCTTCTCCAGTTGTGAAATGATTAAAGAAGACTCTTTATTCATGGAAGATGGGGCTCCTTGTCACACGGCTAAAATGAGACTTGTTGGATGAGAATGGCATTAAAAAGCATCCATGGTCAAGCCAGTCACCAGATATGAACCCTATTGAACGCCTCTGGAACATAATGGACAGGGCATTTCATAAAAAGAACAAGAAAGCATCTTCAAAGCCAGATCTTTGAGATTACTGTATGAAACTTGGCAAGAAATTCTGCAAGAGAATATTCGTCATCTGACCCTAATAGGGTCCTTCCATTGAAAAATGCAAAGGCCATGTCTACTAAATATTAAATATTCACATTATAACAATTGATAAATAATTTGAATGTATTTCAGATTTAAATAAATTTTTATCTTTATAAGTGTATCTATTTACTTCTGCCATGTCTGTGTACATCAGGACGATCCTTTATCAGATCATCCCCGTGGGAAGCAATCTGACAGTTCTCACGCTTCCTATTGAACGCTGTGTGAAGAAATTGCCATTTTTAGCCTTTCTAAGTTGTCACTCGTGATTTTTGTCAAGCTAAGTATGTACAACTGACGTTATGGCGGAATCATTTCATCACTGACGTCACAGCAATCAAAATACACTCTCACTCACACGCGCATGCGTACACACACACACAGATCCTCGTGCACTGATTTTCACACACAAATACAAGCCCACACAAACATTTATACATACAACATACACCAAACAACGATCCCACATAGACATATACAGATATACACAGAAAATGCGCGCACACACGCACGCACATAGGCATAGAGCCAAACGCACACACATACACACATACGTTTAAGATCGGTATAAATATCTCGAATAAGAGTACTGCTGTGATCAGAGGAGGAGAAAAAAATTAGGAGAATATCATCTCGATATATGTACTTCATTCAATTCCCTTGAAACATATCTAATAGATTCATATCCATCCATCCATGCAGTCATCCATTCATACATAGAGGCATACATACATACGTACAACATACATACATGCATACATAGTATACACACATTTATATGTGGAGACATAAAACCTACACACGTACACACGCACGCACACACACGCACACGCACGCACACACACGCACACGCACGCACACACACGCACACGCACCCCCCACACACACGCACACGCACACAAATATATATATATATATATACAACGGGTTTCTTTCAGTTTCCGTCTACCAAATCCAGTCACAAGGTTAAGTTGGCCAGAGGCTAC
>NC_068991.1:64035264-64036644 GCF_001194135.2 Octopus bimaculoides
TATATATAGATAGATAAATAGAGAAATAGGGAGAGAGATAAATAGATATAGACTGATAGATAGATAGATAGATAGATAGATTCTGATTGGATGATGGTAATAATGCACAATAAAATGAAGAAGTGAATGTTAGAAAAACAATAAGGTTTCTATATTAAAATAACAATGACAAACGAACACTGGTTAAACATACAATCACTCACGCATTAATACAATTATACACACACGCGTGCGCTCGAAGAGGAAGATACATTAAATACAATATAGGAATAAGATCAGCTAGAAAAAAAATTTAAACTGTTCGGACATGTTGAAAAATATCAACCAAGTAAGGTATTCGTTTGACGAGCCAGCACGTCAGAGGATTGTCAAGCATAATGCCATGAATTTCTGTAACAATACGTTTTAAGTTAGAATTATAAGGCTACGTATCAATTACTTTCTGTTCTAAATGTATTGATTTCACTCTATTAATTCTGAGTCTTACCAAATATGTCTGTATTTGCAAACTCACTACTACCTGTATAGGTACGTATGTATCTACTATAAATATACGTATGTATGCGTGTGTGTGTGTGTGTGTGTGTGTGTGTGTGTGTGTGTGTGTGTGTTGCAAAGACAACCAACGCATTTAGCAAACTCCGTCATCGACTATGGAATGAAAGGGACATTAAACTTGACAGCAAAGTACAGGTCAATAAAGCTGCCATTCCTGTACACTCTTGTATGGCTCAGAATTGTGGGTGCCCTATCGACGACACATTAACCAACTGGACATCTTCCACACAGGCTGCTTCAGGACAATCTGCAGCTATTCTCTAAAAGACAGAGTTTCTAAAGCCGATCTCTTTAGCAGGTGTAAGGTTGATGGAATCGAGAGCTTCCTTATGCAGTCACAATTGCGTTGGGCTGGCCATGTCGTTAGAATGAGTGACGAAAGAATACTCAAAGTCCTCATGTACAGCCAGCTTGATAGTGGGCACCGGAATGTTGGTCCACCATAGCTCAGGTACAAGTACAAGCTGAAGAGTTACCTCTTAGCAAGGAAGATACCTCACAACACCTTGAAGCGAACAAAATGGAGATCGTTGTGTCAAAATCGTATTAAAAACTTTTTGCAACCAGCATTAACAGACTTTGGGGTGCAGGGCAAAGGAGAAAAGTGGCTGCAAATATACCACCTGCACTGACCTGTCATCCTCATACTTGCAGCATCTGTGGCCTTCTTTGCAAATCGTTGGCGGGACTTAAATGTCACATTCGACATAAGCATTATGACTGACAAAGAAAGAGTAGGTTGTCAGATCCTCATACATCGAAACCGACAGGAGAGTCCATCACACACACACACACACACACACACATATGACGGGCTTCTTT
>NC_068991.1:64036746-64038545 GCF_001194135.2 Octopus bimaculoides
TATATATATGTATGTGTGTGTGTGTGTGTGTGTGTGTGTGTGTGTGTGTGCGTGTGTGTGTGTGTGTGTGTGTGTGCGCGTGTAATATTTCTCATGATTACAGTTAGTTGTATTGCTACTATTAGCGAATTTACGCATCCACATACAGTATCGTCGACTTGTTTACATCCAGTAAAATGGAACTATGTTAGCATAACATAATAAAGTGTTTCTTCGAAAAACTGTTCTGGAATCGCATCCAGTTGCACTGTAAATACTCGCTGTAGCGGATACACCTAGCCTGAATGCTGAAACATGAGTAGAGATCAAGTGGTATGAACTGCATTGCATCTTGTGCGTGCGTGCGTGTGTGTATATGTATGTGTGTGAGTGTGTTATGTTTTTTTAAGTATGCCACGTATGTATAATTATGTATAATTCTGTATACTGCAAGCTATAATTCGTCACAAACAGTTTTCAAAATATACAAAACTTCTAATAACCGAATGTTTTCTGCTGTATCCTGTTATCTAAGAGTTAAATGCCACCAAAATATAAATCAGATAGTGAAGACTAGTAGAAACATCTATGTCTAACTTTGAGACACAGATAAACTTTTGGCACATAAAATTTAGAACGAGTTCAATTCAGAGAGCATTTGAATGTCATATCATATCCTTGTCACGCACTACTGAATTCACCGTATTTTCGCTTTATAGCATGCGTGGATTTGTGAGCAACAGTGTTATTGGTTTTTCAGTTCCAATGAACCATTAAAGGTTCATTACATATGACACATGATGGGAACATGAATCGATCACATTAAATAAAAGAGGAAATAATATTTTATCCTTCCAAATCCCTAAGACAAGAATACTGGAAATTAACAAGAATAGGTGTTCGAATGGGCAATTAATCTGGTGGCCCATGTCACCTTTTCGTGTGTGGCTGGACGTAGAATTTTCTGTCAGCTCTTCGCCACTCACTTCGCCAACTTTAAATTTCAGTCCTGCTGGTTCCATTCTTCTCCAAACCTGTAAACTTGGTTGGGGGAATCAAATAACATTCGACAATGATATACATTGTACTATGACAGTTATTAGCATAACAGTATTAATAATAGAAATTTAGAGACTGATCGGAATTTATCGATCAAAACCATGAAGTATATATTTCAACCTGGCTACATGCGAAAATTAGATAGAAACAAATATAAACATATATAAGCGAACCAACAAGGCAGCGTTGAGACAGGTGAAAATAGCAACTAAATGTACGTTAAATGACAAGCTATCGTCTTAAAAATATACATAGAAGAACGCATTAGGTAGAGTTGAAGTTTTAGATTCAGATTTCATTCTATTATTGAATTATTGGTTTCTGCTGTGGGAGTGCAGCAATAATGAACTGCCACATATGTATATATGTATGTATATATGTATGTATGTATGTATGTATGTATGTATGTATGTATGTATGTATGTATGTATGTGTATCTGTATGTGTGTGTGTATATGTATATCAGCTATTCTGATTATATGTCTGTGCACACGTTTGAATGCGGTGTGTGTTAGAGGGTTTGCAAATCCAATGGGGGTCTTAAAAGACATGTTAGGATCCACAATGAGCAGAACTTACCTGCAGGTATTGGTAGTGCAAATCAGAGGTGCAATCTGTGTGGGTGTTTTTTCAAAACACTGTCTGGTTTAAAAAATCACATTAGACGCCATGAAAAGATTAAGGTGTAGGTGCAGGAGGTGGTCAAACTCTGTGTAAGGAGTAGACAACCACCACACACACACACACACACACACACACAC
>NC_068991.1:64042757-64044670 GCF_001194135.2 Octopus bimaculoides
TATATATATATATATATTTATATATATATATATATATAAGCATATTTATGCATATACATACATAGAAATAAATTTGTGTACATTTTGTATTTGTTTCAGTCATTGAGGTGTCGCTATGCTGGAGCAACGCTTCGAAGAGTTTTAGACGAACGACTAAATATGTTTAAGCCTAAGAGTTATTCTATGGGCTCTGTTGCTAAAGCACTAGATAGCAGCAACGTAAGCAAACCAACACCGGTAATTAACTAGTTTTGGAACAAACACGAACCTCCTCAGGCGTCTGGATATAGAATAACAGAATATGAGACAAACGGATGACGGTTTCTAATTTTTAGGCCTCCATTTGTCAACTAACCTCAGGTGCTGTTGGTCTGGAGGCGTTATCAGTTATTTTTTTTAGTTTTGGGGCGGAGGTACATGTAAAAGATGTAGGTAGCCAGCAACCGCCACCTAGAAGCTATAGTATGGTTTATTTAGCGACGTCTTTTCGTTGCATTTGTTGGTACACATGTCAGAGGAGAGTGCTGTCGCTGCTTAGTGGACAGCCTTTCCAAGGAATTAATCATATTTGGTGATATCGGATAAAAAATTTGGTGATGTTCCATTGAATTGTCCGCATGGATAGGATCGTAGCTTATACAGGCAGCAGGGTACCCTGCCTTGAGTATGGAGCAGTAGGCCTCAGGTGGTATATCTTGGATTGTTAGCTTTCAGTGACATGAAGTTTATTAAGAGTTGGCAGTGTCATAAATGAATCCGATAAAATGGCTTTGCTGTATTCAATTCGGTCCCCTGTGCTTTGAGTTCAAATCCCGCCAATGTAAGCTTTGCCACTCATCCTTTTGGAGTTTACAGCGTTATATAAAATACCATTTTAGTAATTGGATGGATTCTTCTTCTTCCTTTCGCTCTCTCTCTCTCTCTCTCTCTCTCTCTCTCTCGGGGTGTGAGTCATTTGCATTCATACCTAAAGAGGTTTAAAATAGCCAAGGCACAATACGTCACAACGTCGCCCCTGAGACTTCACCACAAGTTAGGCACTTACCTCTCTCTTTCCCCCTCTCTCTTTCCCCTTCACTCTTTCCCCCTCTCTCTTTCCCGTTTCTCTTTCCTCCTCTCTCTCCCCCTCTCTCTCTATTTGTGTGTGTGTGTGTATACATATGATCTAAACGTACATATTTATGTGCCTATCTCTCTCCCATTCACTCCCATAATACATACATACATAACATACCTACGTATAATGTATTTTATATTAAATGAAATGCCTGATGAATGACCAAGATAAAGAGTATAACTAACTAATGTAATATAATAGCTTTCTTTCGCGATCCATACATCACTACACACGATTGTACACGAAATCACAATTTAAACATAACCAAGCACTAGATTCTCATGACAGATAATATCATATAAAAGGCAATATAGATGACGATTGCTTCGAGCTAAATGTACGAAACACCACAGGTGATGAGGACGGACATAAATTTAGATATAAAGAGCAATTGCTAGGGCATTGAAATGGAAATTTTTGGTAATAAAAACACCGAAGACAATGTGATCCTGTAGTTCTCAGAACATAAACGTTACATACTCACACAGTGGGAAATACAAATATACAAGTTCGTATCGACACACAGGCTTCCACAAAAAAAAAAAGCGCTCAAGTACGCAGACACACATGTACACGCACACACACGGACACAGACACAAACACACAGACACACACACACACACACATACAAACACATACAAACACAAACACACATTGTGTATATATCCACGTATGTGCGTGTGTGACCTAATGACTTCGTACATATATGGATATATAAAGATATGCATGAACTATGTACAAATGTATGTGTATCTATGTATGAATATATATATATATATATATATATATATATATA
>NC_068991.1:64044904-64046507 GCF_001194135.2 Octopus bimaculoides
TATATATATATATATATATATGTATATATGTACACACACACCATATAAGCATGCATATACATATGTACTTATATAATGGATGTGGCTACAAGCATGTGTGTTTGAATTGTGTATACATATATGTGTGCATGTGTACTTAAAGTAGTGTGTTCATGTGAAAGCATGTATGTGTTTAAGTTACCTGTGATAAGAACACAGAAAACCGAAAGCAGATGGGGAGTATTCAGGAACCCATAGGTACTTAGTTGTGATAAACAGAATAGGCTTCTGTCAGTTACTAGACAAGTAATCGACAAAATACTGCAGTCTCACGCATGGCTTGTCTTGTTTCTGGTCAGTTAGACCATAGCGGTGGAATCTAGTGAGCGTGACTAAAAATTCCAGCCAAGGGAGAAACTAAAATAATTACGTAGTGGTATGTGTGTATGAGTGTGACTATAAGATATATATATATATAGGCGTGGCTGTGTAATAAGAAGCTTGCTTCCCAACCACATGGTTCCTGGTTCAGTCCCACTGTGTGGAAGGTTGGGCAAGTGTACTCTACTATAGCCTCAGCCCGACCAAAGCCTTGTGTGTGGATTTGGTAGATGGAAACTGAAAGAAGTCGGTCGTATATATATATATATATATATATATATATACTCACACAGTGGGAAATACAAATATACAAGTTCGCATCGACACACAGACTTCCATAAAATAGGGCTCAAGTATGCAAGCACGTCGTAAATATTCCCCCTTTCACTGAAAGAAATGTGCACATCAGGCCTTCATAACCAAACATAAAACATTCGTTTATGAGCGAAAAATGTCAGGAATTTTGATGATGGTATTGCATTTTAAGCAAAGGTGCTAGTTCTACAATCTCTATAAGAGATGTAAGTAGTACCTCTACTGAAAATTAATGGTCGTTCTGCATAGAAAAATGTTACTATTCTTTTCAACCTCAGGAGGACACCTTCTCCAGCTAGTGAACGATACAAAATCTGCGTCCAATATATTGTAAAGAAGGGATCGAACAATCCTATCTAGCAGTGTCCGGTTACCGTTAGATGGATTTTGTTTTACCAGCAATATTTTGTCTCATTGGAAAATAATAATTATATTCTTATGAAACGATGAGGATCACTCTATCCCATCTAACTCCGCATGGATACATGAGTGTGTATGTGTATACATGTATGTATGAATGTGTAAGTATATATATATATTTACACATTAATATGTGTAACATTAATAAAATATATATATATATATTATTATATGTATTTATTTTCTCCTAGTTAATAATTAACTCGGACAAAAAAAATTGGTTAATAGATACCAGGGTAGCAAAGATAACAAAATGACTGTGGTGCAAATCCTGTTTATGAGGTAGAAACTCCTTGTTATTTTGTGTACTTGAGTATATATAAATTTAGTAAATGGAGTAAAACGCATATGTTAACTGAATACTTTTATTTCCAACATATGTTTCGAAGATTACAAATTATACCTTCCATAGGAATAGGTGATGTTGATAAGAATGTAATCTTCTCTTCGGGGAAATGCATGGGAACCAGCTTTAACGTAAGACATTTTAACCGAATATGAGAACTGT
>NC_068991.1:64046616-64051975 GCF_001194135.2 Octopus bimaculoides
TATATATACACATACATATATGTATGTATGTATGTATGTATGTATGTATGTCTTTTCTGTTTTTAATTTCTTAGATTCTTTCTTTAAAGAAGGAGCTGATTTCTAGCAAAGATACAAAGTTCCATCGTTGGAATATAGGTAACGAAAACAATATCACAATTTAAACCTGATAAAAATCTTGCATTGTTTTACAGTTCCGCTTACAGATTGTATTTGTAATCAGCGAGTAAGTTGGTTGATTTATTTTTCAGAAAATCTAAGCTAATCCAGACTTACAGCTAGTTATGTATTTACTGACAGAAGTGTACCAATTATAACCGGTATAAATGTAAATTTGTAATCCGGATATAGAAGCTGATGGTTTCGAATCAGTTGTCGATAGTCATCTTCTTTCTCTTTCAAAGAGATTTTTCACATCAGCAGGACGGCTGGCCTTTATGACGGTACATGCTTTTTCTTGTCAGTCCCAAACAACGATATCCGGCCTGTTATGCTTACACTCAACAGATATTTTGATGGGAATGTTTCACCAATATTCTACGTGCTAGTATTTGTGTATGTATTCGATTACGGGGGAATTTTCTATATTTATTTTAGGACAGTCTTTTTATCCGGATGGCGTTGTAAATTGATTTTGTGATGACGCTTTGTCGCATGGGGAGGCAATCTGAGTTGTCTCTCATGCTTGTAAAGTGAAATGGGTTTGCGGATTCATAGTTTGTAAGATAACTTATATCGTTAGTGTTTGATTTTCTTCATAGGTATTCTAATTAAGCTTGGATAACGCTTAGATATCTAGTTTTGGTTAGAAAATTTTGTGGTGTGTGCGTGTATATATATATATATATATATATATATATATATATGTACAGAGAGAGAAAGAGACAGAGAGAGAGAGAGATAGATAGATAGATAGTTAGATAGAGATAGAGAGAGAGAGAGAGAGAGAGAGAGAGAGAGAGAGAGAGAGAGAGAAAGATTAATAGATAGATAGATAGATAGATCGCCTGTTATCATTTACCCCTCGGCTACGTCTATATGTATTCGAGCACGCGTAGCTGTGTGTTTGCGCAAAGCTATGTATGTGAAGGGCTAAATATAGACGTTACTCCTGATCAGTTTAGAAGACATTATGCGTTAAAAGAACCACATAAATCAAGAAGACATTGGGAACTAATCTGCTGTGTTATCATGTTGCCGCCTTGTATTTTGTTTCTGCGTTTGGATATTTTTACTTGAAGCAATAAAACTCTTCTCTTTTTATTGTTAATTATTTTTATGTCCTATTATCTAAAAGACAAATACTTTACCGCAGAGAAACATTTCTTAAATGATCTTGTTCAATTGGTTCCCATTGAGTGCGTCTATGTGTGTGAGTGTGTATTTATGTGTGTATGTGTGTGAGTGTGTGTGTGCGGGAGAGAGAGAAACGGAGAGGTAAAGAGAGAGAGAGATATAGCTAGAAAGAGAGAGAGAGAGAGAGAGAGAGAGAGAGGGGGGGAGATATTTTATATGCCGCATTGGGGAAAAGAGTTATAGTATTTAAGAAAGCGACTCCATATCAAGTCATTGATTAAAAATAGAAAATATAAAAATATAAAGAAAATAAAACGAAGTTGCTTTTGAACACCTAAATAACCACTACACTATGCGAAAAGGTCACCAAAATTACATGTAACCAACTGGAAAATATACATACCCGATGGACGGACATTGGCAACTAAAAAAGATTATTTATAAGGTTAAACGAAATTTCATTGCTAGATATTGCAGACGTCTGTTTTATCAATGAATGCACAGAAATCCGCATCGCGGATAAAATAAAAGAAAGAAACCTCTTGTCTATCGCATGTTTTCTAAAAAGAATCATGGCTCGTGTTCAACATCGTGCATAACGTTCACAGTGACGCCTCGGTCCTAATGACCTTATTAAGTAGTTTAAACATCTTGATTCCACTATACTTGAACAAAATAGTTACATATTACTAGGTTACATTTTGTATCCCTTTATATGTGTGTATCTGGTCTCGCAGCCGTCAAATTAAAAATAGAATGATTCGTTACTTGCGCCCTCTACAGCAGCCATGTCAAATTTCCGTCCCTTGCAACAATTTCATCCGGCCCACGGCACCATTTTGATATCAGCATGAAATTGGTCCAAATGGCGGCATCAGCAAATAGAGTACTTTGCTACCCTCAGCAACACCCATGATTTCTTGTTACAACTACATATACAGCAGGCCATTACATTATATATAGCACTGACTGCACTACATTTCTTACTAAGGGTGTCACCAAAGTAGCAATAATTTAATACACGACAAGAAACAACACCACTGTAACTATTACACTCTGTCTGTACAAAAAAAAACACACATTAAAGAAACATGATAACACAGTCACAAGTTTTAATTTTAACTGCAACAAGGTATGCTGGGAAACGCTTCATTCGGTTCTCTAATCGCGTGTTGTGAAGTGCTAATGATGCAAAATCTACTAATCCCATAATGCACCGCAACAGCCGCCTTACCGCTCTTTCGGGTGATCATTTTCACGTGCTGTCATTCAGTAGTAGTAACTATCTATATCAATGGCCAAGAGAAAAGTCGATGCTGAAAACAGATCCTTTCAAATCTGGTGGGAAACCGAGTTCGTGCTTACTGACATTGGTGGCAAACCCGTGTGTTTTAATTGTGGTGCTAATGGTGCTGTACTTAAAGAGTATAATCTCAAACACCACTACGAGACAAAACGACAGGGAAAGTATAAATACCTCACTGCTGAGCTGAAGCAACGAAAGGTAGAACTGTTGAAGAGGAATGTCACATTACAACAAACTTTTTTAACCAAAGCAAAATCACAAAGTGAAGCTGCTGTTAAAGCAAGTTTTATTGTAGCAGAGGAGATCGCAAAATCTGCCCGGCCATTTACCAAAGGAGAGTTTGTGAAGAGCTGCTGGATGATAATGTGTGACGTTTTGTGTCCAGACAAGAAGCAACTGTGTACTAATGTGAATATTAGCAGAAATACGGTTGCTAATCGAGTGTGTGAGCTGGTCACTGATTTGAAAACACAGTTGATTGAAAAAGGAAAAAAAAATGTTGCATACTCTCTTGCTGTAGATGAGACTACTGACATGATTCATACAGTAGGCTGACTATCTTCATCTGTGGAGTGGACTCCAATTTT
Source organism: Octopus bimaculoides (assembly GCF_001194135.2). Classification (NCBI taxonomy): domain Eukaryota; kingdom Metazoa; phylum Mollusca; class Cephalopoda; order Octopoda; family Octopodidae; genus Octopus; species Octopus bimaculoides. Next base: position 64,049,806 of record NC_068991.1, read on the forward strand.
TTCGTCATGGAGGAAATTCTGGACATTAAGTCGATGCTTGGGACAACAACAGGAAAGACCTTTTGAAAAAATATATCAGAGTGTAACCGACATGAAACTGTCTTGGGACAAACTTGTTGGAATTACAAGAGATGGAGCACCGGCAATATGCGGTGAAAAAAGTGGACAAGTAGGTAGGATATGTGTAAAGATAGAAGAAGAGAACTGCATTGGTGAGTTGACAACATATCCTGCATCATACACCAAGAAACGCTGTACGCTAAAGCCTTAAAAATGGAACATGTAATGAGCACTGTAACACAAACCGTAAACTTTTTCCGATCCAAAGGGTTAAATCACTGCCAATTTCAGTCTTTCCTGCGGAAAATACATTCAGAGATCGGTGACGTGCCTTATCATACGGAGGAGCAGTGGCTCAGTCGGGGAAAAGTTCTTAATATAGATTTAACTGGTTGAGGAGATATGTCAGTTCATGGACAGTAAAGGAAAAGAAACCAAATTTCTGCGGGAGGAAAAGTGGAAATTCGAGTTGGCGTTTCTGGTTGACATAACTGCGCATCTCAGTGTTTTAAACATCCAGCTCCAGGGACGGGATCGCATGATCTGTGATATGTATGACGCAGTGAAGGCATTTCAAGCGAAGCTGCACTTTTGGGAGACACAAATACAAATGCACCAATTGAACTTGTCGCACTTACCCTGTTGCCAAGTAATGTTGAGCCAAGTCAGCGCCACATTGTTCCCAAAGCAACACTTGCTGATAAATTGAATGCGCTCCGCACTGAATTCTCACGGCATTTTAGTGACTTTGAAGTACAAAAAAATTATTTGGAGCTGCTTGGCAACCCATTTGCCGTCAATGTGGAAACTGCACCTGTACAGATTAAAATGGAGCTGATAGAAATGCAGTGTAATGGGACATTAAAAGCAAAGTACGACTGTGTGGGGGCTGAACAGTTCACTCCCTTCATACCTGAAGCAATGCCCCAGATCCGTTTACATGCAGCTCGAACGCTGTCTTTGTTTGGAAGCACATATCTTTAATGCAAGTTATGTTAATTCATTTTGGGAATAAAATTATATACCATCTGTTTCAATACATGTTCATGTTCAAAAAGTCTTAGTCTATTCAATAAATGTTTATCCTGTTCGGCCCGCGACCTAAAGTGTGCTTTGAGTTTTGGCCCCCTGTGCGATTGAGTTCGACACCCCTGCTCTACGGCTCCGGTCTCACATCCTCCGACATCCACCAACTCTAAAACTTAACGTGAACAGCATCTGTTTCCAATTTAGATATTCTATAAATAAAATAGATCAGAACAGCTTATCGGGTCGAGGCTATAAAGTCTACTCACCATTGTCTGTACGGTGTAACTAGAGTGCAGTGCATTTAACCCTTGGTATCTATCCTGTTTCTGCTCTAGACATGTAGATAATATTCTGACGGTATATAGAGATTGCCTAGAGGGTAGGCAATCTCTATATACAACATCTATAGCGTAATTATTATGCATGCTCAACAAAGTGAGAACATCATAGACATTTGAGTATTCCGACCAAGCTGGATCTCTTTCTTTCTCTGCTCAAGAGAAGAAATAACTTACTGCCAATGTCTACAAGACAACTACTTTTCCTATATGGCTATTTGTGTATTTCAGAAATCTTTACACACCAGAGCCGTGGCTGCCTACACACGGAATGATATAGTAATTATATGCAATGAAGTAGGTGAAAGGGCCACCAACGGCAAACAGTCCAAAGTGTGTTAATGGATAACAGCTACCCAGATTCCTTTGTCACATACTTTCAACATCATTTGCTTTTTAAAACTGACAGAGCAACTTCTACTACTCGCGCAGCAATCTGCTCTAAGAAGAGATTGATTGTATAGCTGGCACACTGGGTCTTCCTTGAGAGAATTTCAGACCGGAAACAGACCCATGCGCAGAAAAGATATTTATACATTAGTCAACTGACGTCAGTAATATGGAAATATGCTTACGGGTTTTAGTATCCGATCTTACATGTCTACCATGATTCGTAAACTGCCAAGTCAAAGAGCGCGCGCAAACACACACGCACACACACACATGTATGTACATGCATATGTATGTGTGTGTGTATGTATATATATATATATATATATATATATATATATATATATATATAT
>NC_068991.1:64052889-64055633 GCF_001194135.2 Octopus bimaculoides
ATATATATATATATATATATATATATATATATATATATATATATACATACATACATACATATAAATATAAAACCAGGTCCTTTCATTTTTTAAACTAATTTTATTGAGTCTGCCAATAAATTCTTGAGGCTATCATTACCATACTTACCAAATTTACATTCCTCTTCTGTTCTATAATTTCTTTTCACATTACCTCATATACTTACGGGTTCGTTAAGTGATTTAAATATGGAAGTATTTTTAACATTTTGCTAATCAGAATTGTGGCATCGTAACTAACATCTCGAATATATATAGTATTTTGAACTCATCTAAGCAGTTCAGTGATAAGTGATGCATAAAATATTCTGGATGGATGGAATATTGTAATAGTAGAAAGACTTTTTAGATTATTTTGAAAGAGAAAATGCTGTAATAAGTTCGCTTTGAATTTAGTATTCATTTCACTCGCGCGTATACACCTACACACATACACACAGCCACACACAGACACATACACACACACGCCCCTGTAGGTATGCATGTATGTATGTATGTATGCATGCATGTATGTTTGTATGTATATATGTATATATATATGTGTGTGTGTGTGTATATATATATAATATATATATAATGCTAATATACTAAATTTAAAACTAATTTGACGAAAGTGCATTTTCACATACATACATACATACATACGTACATACACACATACATATACACGCATGCACACACATACACACACGCACGCGCACACACACACACGCACCTGTAGGTATTATGCATGTATATATGTATATTTGTATATATATATATATATATATATGTATGTGTGTATATATATATATATATATATGAAGAATGCTAATATACTAAATTTACAGCTCATTTGGCGAAAGTTCATCTTCGCATACATACATACACACACATACACACACACAAACATAAACTAATGAAGGTGGCTAGACGCAATATAAAACCAAAAAGGAACCAAAAAGGAAAAATTCAATGGTAGGTAATAGTGTTTGACAGTACAGAATATCACCCACATTGCTTGATACAATAGTCAAAGACCCTTATAGCCACGAAAAGCACCAAGTCTATGTAGTCCCAGGGGAGAGATAAGCGCCCCACAGCGAGCGATGGGACTATATTGGCAACCCATTTTCGCTAGTAATTGTTTCTGTCTGTGTGCGTGTGTGCGTCTGTGGGTGTGTGTGTTTTTGCATGCTTAGCAGCATTTCGTCCATTCTCACTTCCTAATTTCAAATTCCGCCGAGGTCGACTTTGCCTTTCATCATTTGGGGATCGATAAGATAAGTACCAGTGACGCATTGGGGTCGATGTAATCGACTATACACTACTGTTTATATATTCTTTTATTCTTCTACTTGTTTCAGTCATTTTGATTATGGTCATGCTGAAGCACCGCATTAGGTCGAACAAATCAACCCCTGGGCTTATTCTTTGAAAGTCTGGTACTTATTCTATCGGTCGCTTTCTTTGTAAGCATGATACATATTCTATCGGCCGCTTTTAACGAACAGCTGTGTTACGGGGACAACATCGGTTGTCAAACGATGATAAGGGGACAAACACAAAAGCTTCTTACCACACAGCCATCATATCTTTGTGCGTGCGTGCGTGCGTGTGTGTGTGTGTGCATGCCTGTGTGTGCGCGCGCGCGTGTGTGTATGCATACATAAATACGCGGTAGAACTGCGTAAATTCTGAATGTTAATTCTGCTGCAGTTGGCTTTAACTTTTTTGCTTTTTGCACCCGATTTGTTATGCTCTACCCCACCCAACAAAAATCTATAGCCTTGTAATATACGAATGTTAAATGTCATTTATAAGTGTTGTACAGTGGTGATAAATACCCGGCTGTTTCGATCGACGTTGCAACTGACTTTAACGAAATCTGTTCGATATTCTCATGTACCTATTGATTTTACTTGTTCTTCTCGCATGTAATTGAAGCATAAGGTTGTTCACCACTTGGTCTTTTCTCTCAATATATTATTGAAATGCGAAACCCTTCTTAATGAACCCCTGAGTCATTACCAATTGCCCAACGCTATAGTTATATCACGTTACAACCTCTAGCCTACAATTTCCAGTAGTTTTGCTTTAACATGGTTTGTATTGGAGGATCGGTTTAGTTCCTGATCACTCGGCTATGCAACAGTATGTATGTAGTTACATGGCACACACAGCAGTAAGATATATATGTATATGGATACTAAAATACAAAAAAAAAGGGTTATTTTCTTTGTTTCTGTTTTGATTTTGTTTTTTTCGTATATTCCCATCTGAATTCTGATTGGGAATTCCTATGACAACGTTAATAAAAAGAACACTGTGTATTTTCCGAATGAATGTAGGACTGTATTTATATGTTTTTGAACAATTATTCAGTTTTATGTGAAGGCGCATGGCCTAGTGGTTAGGGCATTGTACGCACGATCACAACATTATAGCTTCGATCTCCGGTCTTTCCGGAGGACTCTATTCTTGAGCAAAGCACTTCACTTCACGTTGTTCCAATCCACTGCAGTGTAAATATCGAATATAACCAGCCGAAATTGCAAAGATAATCTGGAACTCGACTGAGGAAAGAAAACTCCGAATGACCTGTCCTTGTTTTCTTTGAATCGTCTATCTGGATGTTTTGTTCTCCCTTTCTTGTATCACCTAACTGTCTAGATGTTTTGCGTTCTTGCCCCATTTTGTATATATATATATATATATATATATAT
>NC_068991.1:64055805-64059008 GCF_001194135.2 Octopus bimaculoides
ATATATATATATATATATATACACACTTATATATACATATATATATATATATGTACATATATGTGCCTGTGTGTGCGTGTATATGTGTATGTGTGTGTATGTAAGTATGTATGCATAATGCAATATCTATGACACTGTCGAATTAAACACAATATCGTCTTTCTTGAAACAATGATTATTGTTGTTATTATTATTACAGTTGTTACTTAGTTCCAAATCGAACTTAATAGATCTAACGTGTAATAAACGATATAACAACATTAAGAAAACCAGCATTTTAGTTCTATATCTACGCTTTATTCAATGTGTTTCGCTTAAGGCTGTAGTATGCAGTTTGATGGAGATTTGACTGCTATTCTTAGCATGCCAGGCTAGGAATACACGTGAATAATCCCTTGTTGGCTCGTGTCGTCGAGCGTCGTTACATTCTTCCTCATCAGCTCACTGTCGTAGATGCTGTTGTTGTTGTTGCTGTTGGTAGTGATGGTGGTAGGTGTATATATAACACCGCACTATTCAGTGTTATTCGCATCAGATTGCAGTGTGTGATCTGATGGGAATTTGACTGCTATTCGTAGCATGTCAGTCTAGTAATACACGTAAATAATCCCTCGTTGGTTCGTGCTTGTCCATCGTCAACACAGATGTTTCCTTGTCAGTTCGTTGTTGTAGTTGGTGTTGTTAGTGATGGTGGTAGTAATGTGTCTCTTACTGGAACGTACAGGCGTTAGTTTATGAACCTCATTACAATATAACTCTTCACTGTAAACCAGAGTTAATAATTTGGTTTTCTTTTACATGAAACGCTTCTCAGGTGTCTTAGATGCTGTCATGAAAGCACTATGGTGACATGGATTAGTCGCTTACGTAATAATAATCACGTAGCTCTAATTTATAGCTTGGGCTACTTTCATAATCGTTGTGAATGTGAGAGAGACAACTTGTTTACGATTTTGCAAAGATTCTTTTAACTTCCTGACATCAATTGGATGCCACCATTATGTGATGTTCGACGTTTTATTTTCCTGTGGAAATGTAGATATAGTGTTGGCACGGATAAGTCTGTAACCCAACAAACATTTGCTTTCATTCATTGTATTAATATGCCACATTTAATAAGCATACGTTTACATTCGATAATTCCGTAGTAAATTTGACTTCAATACTTCGATCATGCAAAGGTTATGTGATATTTAATAAATGATTTTTTTTCCCTCTAAAGAATATGCTAGTAATGAAATAGTATTTCTTGACATGCAATGCTAAAGAGTGTTGGCCATTAGGATTTTGCGTTTAACCGTTACAGTTTGCGTTGCAAACAAGCAAACAAGCAAAAGGATATTTTTCATGATATTGTCATAGATTCGCATGTTTGCAAGTTATTCATATATATGAACGGTTTAATGGCATCCATCTTTTACTTCCCTTAAGTAGCTACATATAAGTAATTTAGACCGTCACTTAAAACTGTAAGTATCAGTTTGTAAACCTCCCAGTTTAACACTACAACTTGGTTTTTGGCTGTTTTGATGGAATTTATTCTGTTGCAAACATTGGGAGCTGAAGCTGTGTCTCCTCTCCATTCGCATATTTTCCTGAACATATTAACTTGCAAATATTAGAAATATCAGGTGAATCAGTCTGTGAGGCTGTGAAACTGGTGCACTTAGCAATTTCTCTCATCTTTCACATGAGTAATTTGTACAAAAATAATCCTTTAATAAACGTACTCTATTAATTTTGATCAGATGTCTCCCGGCCGTAGAGACTCCATCTCGTATGTTACACGTAGAGTGAACCTAGGGATACAATATCTAAAGAATTCTTACATTTTACGCAGATTAGATGCAATCTAAGGAAGATATTACGGTCAATTCTATCGGGTAACTCATCAACGCAGAGGCTTCCTCTCTTGTCTCTTTCTGAAGAAAAACAAAAAGCCTCAAAGAAACACCTAAATATGTCACCAAAAATATAATTATAACAATATCCAAGAAGAACATTGCGATTGTATTCTAAGGATATGATATCTCCCACAGAAACCATAAAAATCTCAGACTCATAAACAGCAGAACGCAACACCAATTCTATTGGATGACGTCATAATCTCACTGTTGCGACTGAACCTAACAGTATACATCCTTTATTGAGCCAACTGTCCGTACTTAGTAAATCTGTATATTATAAGTTTCACTGGGATCTTATACAAATGCATGTGATATTCTTTGCTAATATGTACACGCTGCAGATCACTAAAGAAACAATATTCATGTTTTGCTTCCTTATGTGCAGAAGTTTAAGAATAATTCTATTGATTTTTGCAGCTTAAAGGGACTTCTATTTATTGTTTATTATTGAGAGGTAAGTTGGAAAAGAATAGTTGTAGCATTAATAAAGAAGCCGAAGGAGAAAACTGAAATACAAAAGCCCCAACTATACATACCACAAATGCATACATACATACATACATACATACACACATGCATACATACATACATACATAATACATACATACATACAATACATACATACATACATACATACATACATACATGTATATATATATATATATATATATATATATATATATATATATATATATATATATATATATATATATATATATATATATATATATATATATACATACATATATGTATATATATATATATATAATATGAATGTAAATTTATTTATATGCATATATATTCATCTATATGTGTATATATATGTAACCATGTGTCTGCGTGTATACAAAATTGAATATCTATGTATGTAAGTATGATACATAAGAATATATACAGGAAACAGCTTTTCTTTCAAACAAGTTATATGGAAGACACGATTGTGTTCGTGTTTAAACAGTTTTATTAAAGATGTTTTCTGTATCCTCTACGTTATTCACTTTCACCCATCCTTACACTAATACATACATATCAATATGTATATTCATCCATCCATCCATCTATACATACACACACACACGTATATATATATATATATAAACACACGCACACACACATATACATATATATATATGTGTGTGTGTAGACACATAGATGTGTGTGAGCGTGTATATGCGTTCGCCTTATTGTCCACCAGCATTACAATCTCTGTGCGTGTATGTATTTGTGAATACCATAAATATACAAGAATGTATTATCTGTGCGTCTGTTTGACGAATACGACCCTATGTATATATA
>NC_068991.1:64059018-64061192 GCF_001194135.2 Octopus bimaculoides
TATATATACATAAATAGATACATACATATGATGTAATATAATATATATATATACATATATATGTGTGTGTGTATGTGTCGATGCATATTGTTATTTGTGGAAGTATGTAAGGATAAATCAGGACTTAATTCAAAAATCTATTACATGAAATACAAAACATTGAATGTTATTGAAATACTTTCTTTCAGTCTTAGAAATAGTTCGGAAAACACGGGAGATTTATTGTCTTCTGAAAAATTTTATATTTAGTTTTATATTTACATAGTTCTTAAGGAATGCTTAATCCCGAAATATCGTTCCATGTTAGCAACATGAATTGCACACGTATACGTATACATTTACAAACACATATACGTAATACATACGTACATGAATACATGTGCACATATGTATACGCATATATAGACGTGTGTATGTATGTATATTTATATATATGCGTATACATAAATATACATACACTCACACACGACTGTGTGAGTATGTGTGTTGATGCTGCTCACTTGCAATACGTCCCTGTCTTTAACTCTTTTCTTCTCATGCTTTGTGTATTTATACTTACAGAAACGTAGGCAAACGCACTCACGCATTCACACACACACACGCACACACACTCACACACACACACATATGCACACACACAGATGCACACACACACAGATGCACACACACACATAAGCGCGCGCAGATACACACATGTATAAATTGGTGTGTATGTTTTCTTGCGTGTGTCCTTGTGCTGGTGCGCTTGTTGGAGGCTTACGGAACAAGAATACTGAAAACGTCTCTATTTATTCCTTTGAAGTTGATGCTATATATATATGAATATACAAATTTATATATATATATCTACACACACATGCAGACTCACATATCTACACAGACACACGCACACACACATACACAGAAACACACACACACAGAGACTCACACACACACACACACACACACACACATATATAAATGAATTTATAGACATGCGCATGTACACGTCGAAGAAAGGCAGAAATTAAAAATGTTTTAAAACTATAATTTGCCACATACGTTTCTTTCGTCAGCAATTTTGTTGTTGTTGCGGAAATGCATGCTATCAGTTAATTAGTCTTGTTCATTGTAGTTAATCGATTTATATTAAGTATGCTCTCCCGTCATCAGTGAAGCTACTCTAAACTGCTGTTTCGTAATTATGACATAACCTCTAGAGTCGGAAATAATTTTAATAAATCGAGAATTCATATTGAATGTTATTTGATATACCGGTATTAGTCTATTAGTATTTGATATACCGGTATTAGTCTATAGGTAGTGGGTAGCGATTTTCTTCACTACTTCAGGGAGTGACGACCCTGCCTGACAAGAGTCCTGGGCTCAGCTGGCTCCGGCTGACAGTACCCGGTATGGGCCTCTATCCAGGGTTACAGAAAGGAGACAATCTTCAAAGAAATCCGGAGTGGAGCCCCCGTAGGTAGTTTAGTGTTCGACTCGACACTTCCAGCAGCTCCTGCAACCAAGCTGGTGCCATACGTAATGCTATGCACTCCTTTGGACTACGTCAGCAAGGTCGAGAGAGGAATCCTAACGATTGGGCTACCCAGGATTTCCTTACATCTAGCCCAGGCCTGCGCACAACTGGAGAGGAAACTGGAGAGGAAACTGGAGAGGACATGAAGTGTAAAAACCAGACTGGATTAGTTAATGCACAACTCCATTGTCTCCCGAGATAAAAGGATGCCAACATTTAGTCTATGTGTAAATACATTTGAGATTTTTTATTAGGTGAATTAGTGTTTAAATTATGCAGATAACCTAGGTCAGAGATGTTTTGTACTTTTTTTCTGTAATTCTACCTCCCTCAGTTACTGGAATATGGTCGGACAAATCTACTGATGACGAGTATTGAGCTAGAAACAGATGTTCATTAGTGTCCTCTTACCTCCCGGAAATAAACTTATTCTTTACTTTGATGCAGCCCTGGAAAAATCTAAAATCTTGTGATTATCTAACCTTCTCCAGTGGAATTGGTTTTAATTGCTAGTTGGTAATTAAGGTACACTCTTTAAAGCCTGGATAATTTTAGCAATAAATCAAGAATTTATGTTGTATGGTATTTGATACCTGCACACACACACACACACACACACACACACACACACACACACACACACACACACACACAC
>NC_068991.1:64061202-64062123 GCF_001194135.2 Octopus bimaculoides
ATATATATATATATATATATATATAATGTACGTTTATGTACATGGTGCACCAGCATGACCGCAGCCACTTGGCTGAAACACATAAATAAATAAATATATATATGTACATGTATGTATATATATATTGAGATAAATAGATAGATAGATGGATAGATAGATAGATAGATAGATAGATAGATAGATAGATATATAGATAGATAGATAGATACACACACACATATACAGCTACATGACTACAATTACAGATGTTAGTCGTTCCGTGATACAAATCATTTCAAAGTCACTCAAAGGTCAAATCAATTCAGCTGATTATTACTATCAGCCTTGCTTAAATATTAAACCGAACGAATGTTTCACAAATTAATCGTTCAGTGAAATAGGTTTGTATGTCAAACACGTCTAGCGCTAGAGAGAAACGGTTGAGCTCAACTGTTTCTTTCTGCCTCATATAACTGATAACTGTCATAGTATATATGGTTGTTCAGTTGTTAACTTAAAAATTATTCATCTCTTCAGCTACAATGATTTGTTTTTACCCCCAAATAGTTCCTTTTATCCTTTTCAGTTATTTGACTGTGATCATGTTAAGCTTAAAGATTTTAACCAATTGTGTCTACCGCACTATTTTGTCAACTAATTTATTTTATTGTGCAAAATTCGGACGCAACTAGATATCCAAAGATATTTTTGCGCGATGCGTAAATTATGTTACTTGACCTTAGGCCAGCAATCATAACCTAAAAGCGCGATGAATTAGTGAAACTTTTTGATATTTTCTTAATATCACTCAGCGTGAAGGCGGCGAGCGGGCAGAAACGTTAGCACGCCGGGCGAAATGCTTAGCTGTATTTCGTCTTCTTTAGGTTCTGAGTTCAAATTCCGCCGAGGTCGACTTTGCCTTTCATCCTGTCGGAGTCGATA
>NC_068991.1:64062405-64065826 GCF_001194135.2 Octopus bimaculoides
ATATATATATATATAAAGATGGAACAAAAACGCAAGAGAGGGCATTAAACGTTCGGACAGATAAACAAGAATTAGAAGGACAGGCAAAAAAAGATGGGTCATTTTTGGCTGTCTTTCTTCAGTCAAGTACCAGAAGTCATGACCATTTCGGACAGTTACACTTGAGATGGTTTGATCTAGTCTTCTCCAAAAAAATGTCTAAGTTAAGAGCATTAGACCCCTATGTAAGAAAGCTAGCGAATGTATACGGCAACAAAGACAAGAAACAAACAGATTTACGAATACAAACAACAAGAAATAACAACGGGCGTCTCTCGACTAAGAACGATTCAAATTGAGCTGGCGTGTAAGGAGTGAAAGCCTAAAGGCAGGAACATGGGAGATGGAAACAATACCTGTTGACGGTCGGCGATCTGCCGAAGAGAAAAAGATCATGGCTGGCTAGACACCGGTCACGTGGAAAGAGGAGAAATGGGTAGAGTACAGCGGGATTGAAGGATTGGAAATAAATCAGAGGCAAAGAGAAAGGTGCAGAGGAGATAAACGAGTGGGAAATAGTAGGAGTTAAAGAAAGTGGGCGAAGAAATGTGAGAGAGGGGGAGCGAGAGAAAAGAAGAAAGATGAGAGGGATATATATTTATGTAATATATATGTGTGAGTCTGTGCGTATGACCTTAAATGATTGGTTGCATGAGATTATTTTATATTGTTTGCGCATCAGCGTTCGGCTTCTGACGTCTTCCTCTTGAACATTTCACACAGCAATGCTCACTGACATTAAAATACACAAAGAAATTCTTCGATCGATATTAATCTACAGTTAATTAAATTATCATTCGAGTAATAATAATATTGTTTTCATATTTTGGTACAAGGCCAGTAAGTTCGTGGGAGGGACTAAGTCGATGACATCGACCACAGTACTCAGCTGGCATTTACTTCATCGACCCTGAAAGGATGAAAAGCAAAGTGGACCTCAGCAGAGTTTAAACTCAGAACGCAAATGCGGACGAAATGCAAGCTAAGCATTTTACCCTGCGAGTTAACGATTCTGCCGGCTCGTCACCTGTCAAGCAATAATAATATAAAAAGCAAGAATTTCGAACTCTTATGCAGAGAGAGAGAGAGAGAGAGAGAGAGAGAGAGAGAGAGAGAGAGAGAGAGAGAGAGAGAGAGAGAGAGAGAGAGAGAGAGAGAGAGAGAGAGAGAGAGAGAAAGCACAATGTCTATGTGGGAAATCAGTCTGTTAAAATAGCAATCAAACGCTCACTCGAAGGTACATATTGGATAATGGAGCTTGATGCATAATATCCGATAAAGGAGGTGATGATCATGGCTGGAACGCCTCTGGTCACTCATAGGTCTACTTAGTCATGTGTCATCTGGGTTTAAACAACAATAACACTAATTATATTGTGGTTTAAGTAACGTAATGTATTGAAATAGTGAATAATATCCTTTTCTACTCTAGGCAAAAGGCCCGAAATTTTGGGGGAGGGGGTCAGTCTATTAGATCGGCTCCAGTACGCAACTGGTACTTAATGTATCGACTCCAAAAGGATGAAATGCAAAGTCAACCTCAGAAATAATATTTTCATAATATTTAGTGAGATTAAAAATTTGAATTCAAAATTTATGGAATAAGGTAGATGCACAGAGTATATATATTTATTTGCTTACGTATTACGAATTTCTTGAAATTTCATCTGTTTGGTAATTAATTACTCAGAAAAAAATACAATAGTCAAGACTGAAAAGCTTTTGAACAAAGGTCTGATCTTTTCACTTTGACTCTTCCATAAACTGTTTAAAATATCAACAACCTTCAGTAACAATGACAAGAATCACTTTCGGAACGTGTAATCACAGTGCAGCTAGTACAGCAGCAATTTTATTATGACAAAAGAGCAGAAGAATAATGCAAATAATGCAATAGAACAAACAGTAGTCAAGCACAATAGTGCATTAATAGAATAGTGAAAACTGTGGAATAGCAGAATAGAAACACATAGATACAAACAGTACACTTGTACAATAGAGCTGTGCATAAAAAGGATAATGTAAACAGTAGAATAGAAGAGAATAGAAGAGAATAGATTGGAATAGAGGATCAAAATGACATACACCGTCTCTGTTGTGAGGACGAAAGCAAACACTCATGTGCACAAATACAAGGCCTCAAAAAGCATGGAACAACGCAATTTCAATAAATGAAAATATAGATTTTAAACTTTCAAATATGATTTTAATCGACAGGTATAGGCTTTTGATTGAGTATAACAAAAGCTTTGACGACGTTTCTACGATGTTTGAAATGTTTCCCCGAAGCTATCAAAGAATCTTGCTGGCGTTTGAAGAATTAGGCTAGTAGGTTAGAATATTTGTCATTTTAGTGGGAAAATTAAGAATGAATAAATTATATAAATGAAAGCAAAAACAAGTTTTAAAAATCTAATGAAACGAGAAATAGAACAAATACCATTATATGAATTTGAAACAAATAAATACGAAGATTCTCTCTCTCTCTCTCTCTCTCTCTCTCTCTCTCTCTCTCTCTCTCTCTCTCTCTCTCGTGCGCCCGCAAACGTAGACACATAGACACACACATACATACATGCAGGGCCACTCACACACGCGCACACAAAATTAGTACTAAACCAATATAAATCGAAATTATAATCGTTCAACTGAGAAGATAAAATATATTGCAGATAATAATAATAATAATAATAATAATAATAATAATAATAATAATAATAATAATAACAATAATAATAATGATAATAATAATAATGATAATAATAATAATAATAATCACAAAGACAATGACATTTTAAATAAATGAAAAAAAAAAGCGGAGATGAAATTTAACAAAAAAAAAAGACAACAAAATAAAAATAATTTCCTTGAAATACATACAAATCGATATTGAAATGCATGTTTCTTGTACAATGTCAGAAAATGAAGAAATAATTGAATTAAACAAAAAATAGAAGTAAAATGCGATGAAGATGTAATAAACAAAAACATCTGAAACGATGAGAGAACTTAATGATAAAAAAGGGGTTTTACTTTTTAGAAACACAAGTCAAATACAATTATTCCCTTATGTTTACTTCGAATGAAATTTTTTTGTCATTCTTCTTTCGACGTTTTCTTTCTTTGAATTCTTTCTTTCTTTCGTTATCTCGTTCTTTCTTACTTACGTAAATTCTATCTCATACTTTCTCTTATTCGTTATCCTTCTCCCTATCTCTCAACCAACCAATCAATCAATTAGTCGTTCACTAAAATCATCTATCTATCTATCTATCTATCCATCTATCAATGTCTGGTGTGTGTGAGTGCGCGCTGTATATGTGTGTGCATATATATATGTGTATATATATATATATATATATATATATATATATATATATAT
>NC_068991.1:64066768-64068348 GCF_001194135.2 Octopus bimaculoides
GTAGCAGCAGACGAAATACCGCTAATCATTTCGCCCGGTTTGCTAACGTTTCTGCCAGCTCGCCGCCATATAATATATATATATGTGTGTGGGTGGGTGTGTGTGTGTGTGTGTGCGTGTGTGTGTGTGTGTATGCATATGTTTGTGTATCTGTGTTTATCGCCCCCACTATCGCTTGTTAACCAATGTTGGTGTGTTTACGTCCCCGTAACTTACAGGTTCGGCAAAAGAGAGTAATAGAATAAGTACTAGGCTTACAAAGAATAAGTCCTGGGGGCGATTCGTTCGGCAAAAGGCGGTGCTCCACCATGGCTGCAGTGAACTTACTGAAACAAGTAAAAGAATAAAATAATAAAAGAATATAGATAGGTAAAGCTGCTAATATACGCATACGTGTGTGTCTGTGTCTGTGTGTGTAAGTGTGTGTAACTGAGTGTGCGTATGCCTTTGAATATCTGTCTGGTAGGGAGAGTGTGCGACTGTGAGCGATTGTAGCTGTGATTGTGTATTTTATGATCAAAGATGTAAAAGTATATGAAACGATATCTTACATGGTACAAGCTTTATCTGAGATAGAATTCAATGTTATGGTTGGAGTGGATAGATATGTTTATTATATATTATGTTACGTCCAGACTGGACTGTTCAGGCCGAAGAGCTCAGCCGGAAGCTAAACTCAGTATAGACTGTTAACTTTTAATAAGTTAGCATACAGCCAGGTATACAGGCATACATACGTATACGTAACACAGTGCCTGATGCCAGTCTTGAGAAATTAGGCTTCTGAAAACCAGGAAGGAGAAAGCTGATTCGAAGACTACAGATCTAAGCCATACATAAAACAAAACATAAAAATCTGCACACATACATACATACATACATACATACATGCATACATACATGCATACATACATATATACACACATACAAAAATACCCTGTTCATGTTGAAATTCCATCTCTTTTTCTATTGACAAGAAATCTTGAAATAAAACTAAATAACATACATATATACATTCAGACATACATACATACATGCGTACACACATGCACACACATACATGTATATGTGTGTGTGTGTGTCTGCCTGTGTGGGTGGGCGTCTATTGTTGTTACATGTGCATCGCCGTGACACGCCAGCAAGTAGTTCTTACAAAATTTATATATAGTCATAGGCAGGCAATTCGATTCTTGTACGTAATATTGATACGTTACAAAAATGACAAAATATCAGTATCCATCACTCCTGAATTCCTTTGTATCATAAAATCCATCATTTTTTTATAATATAATTATTCATTTATATTTATATAAGGGCATTACTACAGAATAATGCCACACGCTAGACTTCCCAAATAAACACATTTTTTAACGAATGTGAGGAAAAAGCAACACTTAAAAAAAAACTTTAAAAAAAATGAACTCAATGATTTCAAGATTACCAGAATAAAATCTAGCTTTCGCTCATCAGTATAGTACGGTACAGACATATAAAATTAAAACAAAATCCTCACCTTACCAAAACGAACACCTTATGTATCCGACGTAGCAAACGGAATAATGTTTATCCCTATACATCTA
>NC_068991.1:64069430-64070554 GCF_001194135.2 Octopus bimaculoides
GTTGGGGGGACAAACACAAACACACAAACATATATACACACACACACACATATATATATATACATATATACGACGGGCTTCTTTCAGTTTCCGTCTACCAAATCTACTCACAAAGCTTTGGTCGGCTCGAGGCTATAGTAGAAGACACTTGCCCAAGGTGCCACGCAGTGGGAATGAACTCGGAACCATGTGGTTGGTAAGCAAGCTACTTACCACACAGCCACAGAGAAAACTTGATACAAAATGAAGAAGCAGAGATAGACTGACGGACAGACAAACAGTCAGACAGAAATACGAAGAAAGAGAGGCAGAGATAGTGATAGAGATTGCTTGATAAATTGATTAATGGAGATTTGATTTTACTTCTGAATGACCACTTAATCATCATGCATAACATCAGACCACCAAATAACTAACTAAATAAATGAATGAATTGATAGATAAATAAATAAATAAATAAATAAATAAATATGATAATGATGATGATGATGATGGTAATAATAATAATAATAATAATAATAATAATAACAATAATAATTATGTAATAAAATATAACTTTCAGAAGCTATAGAGTGTAGGGAATAGAACTACAAAACGTGCAAAGTAAAAAGGCTATAGATTGGCCACCAGTTTGCTAGTTAATCACCACCTTTCATTTATGGTGTGACTCGCGCCTATGTTGACCACTTTTCTGATTATATTTCCAATATAATAAACCTCCCTATTCCCTTTGCAACTATGTTACAGTAAAGACCTCCATAATTGACTACTTTAGAAATATCAATACAAAATATTACTAAGCCATATTTATTACACTATGCCTGCAGCAGCCACCCCATTGAGACTTGCTAAAATAATAGACCTTTAGTTTATTTAATACAGATTGCTTGCCGTTCGTATTAACGTTACATGAAACAATAGTATAACTAGCAATATCACTGCGAACGCCATTTATCCCTTTATTCTGTGTGCGCGAATGTATATACATACACACATACATACATACATACATTCATACATACAAGCATGCATACAGTTACATGTATACATACACACGCAAAAATGTGTATGTATATATGTATGTGTATCGGTATTTATGTATATGCATATGTATATATGTATAT
>NC_068991.1:64074976-64078633 GCF_001194135.2 Octopus bimaculoides
TATATATATATATATATATATATATATGTAAGCATACTAGGTATATGTGTGTATATATCAATCAATCAATGTATCTATTCATTTATATATCAGCATTTGTGCCGTTATGTACATAAGTATATAGGTATACGTATGTAGGTATGTATGTATGTATGTATGCATGTATGTATGTATATAAATATACATGTATATATATATGTTTTTATATATATGCCGGGGTAGCATACATACATGTGTGTATATATAATATATTGTATAAATAAATAAATATATATATATATATATATACTAGCTGGTGTACCCGGTTATCCCCGGGGGTAAAGATGTTCTATTGATACGCCTTATTGCTCTGATATAAGAAAGCAATTTCGTTATAACTGCCACACAAGTTGTATTTTCCGTCACGAAAAAGTACAAAAAACTGTCAGCTGGAAGTGCGAGAGATTGTTGAAGGTTGGCAAGAGAGGTTGTCGGTGATTGGTGAGAAATATTGTCGGAAGTTGGGTAGAGGCAAGACATCATTTTGTTTTGCGAAGGCATCTGGGAAATGTATAACTGCTGTCATTCACAGAAAAAAACTATTGTTTTACCGTGAGAAAAGCACTGTTGAAGTGTTAAGTGAAATTTGGCAATCGAGGATCGAATCAATGCTATACCTGAAGGAAGCCACTACAAATACGTTGTGGAATAAAAAATTTTATCTACTGTCATGGAGAATGTGTAACTGTAAAAATGCAGAATTATCGGAGTAATGGGCATTCAAAAAAGTATGTATAGAAATGTATGAATGAAGTCTTTAAGTTTTAAAATTCAAATTAAGGAAGTGCAATAATAACGTTTAGCAGTTCAAAACTGAACTGTGAGCAGTGAAATGCAGAATTAGGTCGGCTGATAGTGAGAATCAAATATTGATAGCTTCGCTAAAATCTGAAGGTGGTATGGGTTATTTCCCTTGGGTTGTTTAAATAAAATATTAGTAATATATGGTTGATAGAAGGATCCATTTGAAGGGCCCTATTATCGAGTTTTTCAACAAATTATGTCGTGAGGTTTCGAGTCATGAGTTCTACTGACGTGTCAAATAAAGTATAAATGTGATATTGTCTGCAAAAATTAGAAATAGTACATACAAAAAATCAATATTCAAAGTAATTGAACATAAACATTGAAATGGGTTATTTCCTTTGAGCATTTAAAAAAAACTAATGTACAGGTGTAATGGGTTATTTTCCTTGGGTGTTTTAAAAATATAGTTATATGTGGTAGATATAAAGGTCTCTTCCTGAGGCCGTATTATCGATTTTTTCAACAATCTAAGTATGTCACGAAGTTTCCTGACATGAGTTCTACTCACGTGTCAACTTTCATCAAAATCAATAAAACGATGCAGGAAGAGTTAGCTAACAACGCCACAAAAAAACGCACACCGATTTTCCACATATGTAGTAAACACGGTGGCGGATATTCGTCATTCAGTTTGACCATCTGAAATACCTGCTCCTAAAGTAACCCGTAAATGTTTAGTGTCTAGTATTCTTCAAACGCATGTACCCTTAAGTGAGTGTCTAACAAAACTGCACTTCTTTAAAAACAACTACGATACACCGAACCGGGCCCTACAGTTCCCGTTAACACAATTTCACTGAAAAGGTATGAATTGATTCCAGGCTACAGAAAAGACCATTTGCGCATTATGACATACTGCGCAATAAGGCATACTGCACACACACGCACACACACACACACACACACACACACACACACACACATATATATATATATGTATAAATATATATATATATGTGTGTGTGTGTGTGTGTGTGTGTGTATTGTACATATATATATATATATATATCTATTGAATATATATATATATATATATATATATATATATATATATATACATACATGCATTCATTCATTCATACATACGTTCATACACCGGGGGACATGCATACATACATATAATGGGATTATAGGTTTCTCGCTCCCGCCGGCTCACCATGCAAATGCGAACTATTGCAACACACGAAAGAGAAATTTTAATATACTTCGTCATGCAACACAAAATATACGAAACCAGAAACTTTAACTCGCTGGTAACACAGTTATACTTTATAGGAATCGACGGTTTAATGTGGGAATGATTTTTCATAAAATAGAACACTGCTGAATTAAGCACCCAAGTATCATATTAGGCTGGAAAGTTCTGTCGCACTTTTGACATGATGACTTTGAGGGTTCTTCAATACACAGGGTAAAATACAGGCACTTCATCTGTTCCTGCTTTGTGGATTCCAGTTGATCTTTCCAACGGAACAGCTTCTTCATGAAATTAAGGTGCAAGTGGATGATCATTCTTTAGACACGCAAGCTCTTAACGCATTTCTCAGAGATTCAGCGTGACACAGAACGTGGCAAGACTGGTCCTTTGAATTACTATTACAACTTATTTGTACCAGCTGAGTGGACAGGAGCAAGGTGAAATAAAAAATTATTGCTCAAGGAAACAATGCGTCGCCAGGAATCGAACTCACAACCGTGAGCCAAATACCATAACCACTAAGCCAGACGCCATATCTACGGTAAAATAAGCATTGATTGATCAATCATACAAGCAAGTTGCTCCTACACGTTAAAACAAGGCAAAAACATTGTCAAATTACTCGGGATACATTATGACATTAAATATGCAGGTCTTTTTCTCATCCTCCTCATTCTCTCGACATTTTAGAGAGATAAAAGAGTTTATTAATTGTGTGGAATTTGAAAATGCTTTTCTGCATTCCCTTCTCACTCTGAAGGATTTGAAACCCGAAGGATCAAAATTTTGTCAAACAGATACGATTGTGTTATCAATAATGACGGGAAATATTATCTTGGTTACATGTATCTTTTTCTATTCTAAACACAAGGCCCGAAATTTTGGGGGAGGGGAGGACAGTCGATTAGATCGACCCCAGTACGTAACTGGTACTTAATTTATCGACCCCGAAAGGATGAAAGGCAAAGTCGACCTCGACGGAATTTGAACTCAGAATGTAGCGACAGACAAGATACTACTAAGCTTTTCGCCCGGTGTGCTAACGTATCTGCCAGCTCACCGCCTTCTTGGTTAACTATATCAATTCAGACCAAAGAAGCATTCGTGGCTTTTCCTATCATTTATTATGACAAGATTTTCTTTCCAGCAAAATGCATTAATTATAAGTAAAAAGAAACACAGGATAAATGGCATATAAATCTCTTAGTTAAAATTCTAACCCTAGCAGTAATGTCTACACCAATCACATCGGATCTCGCCTACGTCATTTCTTCCTGAAATAAGTCTATGAAGATCTAAAAATGCTGAAGAGAGATTTAGGAGTTTGTTGTTCAAAACAAAATTCAAAGAACTGATATTGAATATATGAAAAGCAGAAAGAACATCGTGATGAAAATGATAAAACCACAAAACAATTATTTCCAAAGCAATATATACCTATGTAAAAGAAAAAAAACTGTACTCCACACGTCCATCCAAACATACGTGCATATATATACATACGTGCATACATACTTATACGCTCAAATATACATATTTATAATATATATTCCATTACTTACAAATATACAAAGTTTTTATGATGTTATAATATATATATATGTATGTGTATA
>NC_068991.1:64078871-64081520 GCF_001194135.2 Octopus bimaculoides
ATATATATATATATATATGTTTACACATACGCATATATATTAATATGTATGTATGTATATTCCTCAGTATATGTGTTCAGACGGTACTTATATGAAGTTTCTGTTGCTGTGGTTCATGGTTTGCAATAAATGAAAGTCCACTGTCGTTCATCATTCACAGCAGGTCAGTCAGATTCAAACCACAAATATATGTGTACTTATGCAGAAGCTATATATTAACAGACTTATAAAGCTTTGAATGAACGTTTCACTCATCGTAAATATAAGTGAATGTATCATATATTTATATATCGATATTGATTCGATACTGTTTTGTTTCTCTACTTATGAGTAATAGACTTTGATGGAATATTGAAAGAGAAAAATGTATGCTCGATGAAATATTGAAATATTCAAGTACAAAATATGGAATATATATATATATATATATATATATATGTATATGAGTGTGTACGTATACATATATATGTATATGTGTGTATGTGCATGTGTGTTTACATTATATATACAGAGAACGTGAAGAGAGATAGATAGATAGATAAATTTTATACATGATTTAATGTTCAACACCTTATTTCTTTGTTGAATTTGTTCTACATTGTTTCTTTATTTTTTTGTCGGCTGGAACATTGTTTAAATTAAAAATAGATATTGAAAAAGCTACAGTAGAAATGTTGCTGTGAATCAGAAAGCAGCTGAAGAAATATACTTATATATCTAAAACTATACCACCTTGATGTAATTGGAGAATGAAGCAATGGAAACGAAACTTAACAACGGTAGTAATAGGCCGGAATTGTCACAGCGAAATGTCGAATGTAAATTTTAAATTATTGGAATGCATATTAATGGAAGTAGAACTGAAGTTAGCAGAGCTGAAAACTTAAGTAGAATCGATTGACATTTTGAATGTAAAATTGTTCCAAGAGACCTGCTATATATAATGAAAATCAGTTGCTTCGCCAGGTTTGCCTTTTATCAGAAAAACAAATTAATATTTTATGTCATGAAAGATATATGAAACATAAGACTAATATATTTTGCAAAAGGATTTTGTAAAACAATAAACAGATAATGGAACTTGGCTGATATTGACTTGGTTATCTGGTTTGATTGTTGAAGCTATATTACAAAGAAGGACGTGTGCATGAAAAGACAAAAAGAATGATATATTATAATTCAATATAACTATTTATAATTTAATATAACTCTGTAAAGCAAATATAACACGATACGAACGGAAGACAGCCCGATATATTAGAATATAGCCTTATATGAAATAACATCAAACTATATAACATATCCTAAACTAATCACAATAGCTTAACATGATAGATTAGTTTTAGATAAGATAGTACATCATAAAATGAGTCTTAACGCGATAGTTCGGCGTATTATAAATAACAAACAAATTGCACCGTCTCAAAGGAGAAAGCAAATTACTAACTGTAATTCTGTGTTGTTTTAAAATGATGGAATGGTCATTTTTTGAATGTTATGTTTATAATTTTGCTTGATTTCAGTTAATGAACAAAATAATATAGCATGATATGACGATTTAGTCTCTTTGATCAACCAATCCCTGCAGCGCGTTGCTCCAGTAAGGAAAAGATAAAAGATACGTCACATAATCCTGCAGGGTGTGGATAAACCTTGATGTCACATTAACTAGCAACCACCAAATGCTTAAGTGTTAACTAGTTACTGTGTCTCAAGAGTATGCTCTAAAGAGCCGAAGACTTACAGAAGTAACTGTAAATAAACAGCTAGACAGCAACAGCTTTCCGGTGGAAAATCGTGAATTAGATATGGAAGTTCTTGAACGCAGACGTCTGTAGGCATGACACACAAAGATAGATAGAAAGATAGATAGATAGATAGATAGATAGATAGAGAATAAGAGACGAAGAGAGAGAGAGAGAACAATATAAGGGCAATATTAACATTATACAACAATAAAGTACAACGTAATAATATAACTCCATTTTAATTATATAACGCAATATGACAAATTATATCGCAGTGTAGCATTATTAGAGCAATATGACAATATGGTAAACTATGGTATTATGACAATGGTATTATGACAATGTGGTAACACAATATGGTAAAAATATAGTTTTTATAGAAGGTAGTATAGGCGTAGATGACAGTATAGAGCAAAGTGGAACAGAGTGAAGTGGCGTCACAGTTTATAAAATATTCCACCCATGAAGCAAAACTATCGATTTTATTTCCACTGAGATTATTGATTGCTGCTTGGCGTTGTTTGACGTCGTCTGACGTTGTTTGACCTTCTACAATTGTTATAATGGAAACTCAACACCTCCACCGCCACACGCTCGTCGATATAACATCCCTAACATTACTCCTAATACCACTACCACCGCCGCCGCCGCCGCCACCACCACCACCACCGTCGCCGCCATCACCATCATCATCATCATTATCGTCATCATCATCATCATCATCATCATCATCACCATCATCACCATCACCATCATCGTCATCGTCATCATCATCATCATCATCATCATCATCATCACCATCATCATCATCATCGTCATCGTCATCATCATCATCATCATCATCATCACCATCACCATCATCGTCATCGTCATCATCATCATCATCATCATCATCATCATC
>NC_068991.1:64082546-64084389 GCF_001194135.2 Octopus bimaculoides
ATTAATCATTTGCCACCTTCAAAACAATCATTACCAAAACCACCACCACCACTACCACTACCACCACCACCACCACCACCACCACCACTACTACCAATACCAACATCGTCACCACCGCTTCTATAACTACCATTACCATGATCATTGTTATTATGCGACCACCAACACCAAAGCCTCCACCACCACCACTACCACCTCCACCACCACCTCCACCACCACTACCACTACCACCAGTAATATAGCCTCCCCACCAACACTACAAGTTCCACCTCCTCCACCACTAACATCGCAACTTCCATCACCACTACCACCACCACTGCTATCCTCACTACCACAGCCACAACCACCCCCACTTCAACTACTACTACTACTACTACCAGCAACACATCCTCCATCACCATCACTACTACTACGACCATAGCCTCCACCACCACCACAACCACCATCACAACAACAACAGCAATACTACTACCACCAATTCTATTACCACCACCAATGGCATCATTACCACCACAGCTTTCTCCACCACCACCGTCACCAATTCGAAGCAATACCAGCCCCACATTAATTACTACCACCTTTTCCACTTATCACACATTCGCCACTACCACTTCTGCCGCTACCAAACAAGCCCCACCCCTATACCACTATCACTACAAGACAACCGCCACAACTGGGATCAGCATAATACTAACACCTGTACTACTTTCTCAACCATGCCACCACAATAAAACAACCACCGATAGCAATACCTCTACTACATCATTAACAGTAATCACGAAATCACCAATACCACTGAGCCTACGCAACCACTACCACTAGTGGTACTACGGATGACCATCATCACTAACACTGGTCAATCCACCAATACCACTAGGGACGTCTGAACAGAGTTCCAGGCCCCCCGGGAAAATTCATGGTACCGGGGCCTATTGTGGTTATTTTATCGAGAGCAAACAACCACGGCATGTATATAGACCCCGACTGCGGACCCTAAACATGCGAAGGCCCGGGACGATTGCCCAGTGTGCCCCTGAGTTAAGGCGGTACTGAAAACCATTAACGATACTGTATAATTATTAAACCGCACTGCTGCTGCTGCTTACTACTACTACTACTACCACTACCACTACTACTACTACTACTACTACTACTACTACTACTACTGCTACCAGTACTGCTGCTACTACTACTACTACTACTACTACTACTACTACTACTACTACTACAACTGCTACCAGTACTGCTGCTACTACTACTACTACTACTACTACTACTACTACTACTACTACTACTACTACCACTACTTCTACTACTACTACTGCTGCTGCTGCTGCTGCTGCCTTTAGTACCACTGACTTTACTAAACCCACATATAAATACCTGCCATCAAAATCGCTGTTTCTGTAATCGTTTGATCTGCTAGAAATAATAGCAAACAGTACCCTAAGTCTCTCAGATCATATCCTGACATCCTTAAGTGCAGGAGTGGCTGTGTGGTAAGAAGCTTGCTCACCAACCACATGGTTCCGGTTTCAGTCCCACTGCGTGGCACCTTGGGCAAGTGTCTTCTACTATAGCCTCGGGCCGACCAAAGCCGTGTGAGTGGATTTGGTAGACGGAAACTGAAAGGCACGGTGCCCTTAAGAGACCATTGAAATGTGATCTTTGTTTATTGGAAAAAATGAATATCTTGTTCCAGGATAAGAAGGCGCTTAACCAAAGACGCGAACTTTTAAACACATGTAGGCATGCGTCCAAATTTAAAATGTCTACATGTAATATTCCATATGGGTAAAATTTTGGACTATGATCGACTCCTTATAACCATTGTGCAATCTGA
>NC_068991.1:64086588-64087275 GCF_001194135.2 Octopus bimaculoides
TATATATATATATGTATGTATGCATATATGTATGTATATATGTGTTTGCTGTTTGTGTCTGTGTTTGTCCCCACACCATCGCTTGACAACCGATGTTAGTGTGTTTACGTCCCCCGTGTTCTAGCAGTTCGGCAAGAAAAGACCGATAGAATAAGTACTAGGCTTACAAAGAATAAGATCTGGGGTCGATTTATTCAAAAAGAATAAAAATGATACAAAAAGAAGGTAAAATACATCGGGACATTACAGAAATCAACGAAATTCCGCCGCGGTCGACTTTGCTTTTCAGAAGTTTTGGTTCGATAAATCAATGTACCAGTCATGTACTGGGGTCGGTAAACTCGACTCCCTCTTCCCCTCCTAAACTGTTGACTCTGTGCCAAACTTTCAAACCATTGTAGATATAAACATTAAAATCTGACTTGATGGCCATAGAGTACTTTCGACTACAGGTCTACTCAGTCAGGGCGTCTTGGAGCTAACAACGATGACGGGGACGACGACGACGATGACAACATCAGTAAGGACAAGACCCTTATGATACCATCAATACCATTCTAGCCATAGCGTTTCTATTGGCAACCAGTCACAGCTACTTCACCACCGTCACGACCACAACCGCCATTGCCAAGAACACAAATGCCATAACCATTAACACCAACCTTCACCACCACCACCACCGCCGCC
>NC_068991.1:64087813-64091069 GCF_001194135.2 Octopus bimaculoides
TATAATAGTGGCTGCCATTGTTAAGCTTTTAGTTCATTGGGTGTATGTTGAGAAACGGGATTTGGAATTATCATGTGATTAAACGAACACATTCATGAAAAAACAAAAAAAAAACAATAAACAAAAATAAAAACACAATTTTATGCGCCTTCATGCACGTACATGCTCATATGCACACACACACAGAAACTTACATACATACATACATACATACATACATACATACATGCACAGGCGCATATGGTTAAACAGATTCAAATATCATCCAGTGAAGGAAATTTATATACGATTGATCGGCGTGTCAGAAATAGCAGCTAAATATGCTATTAAAAGCAAAAGAGTAACCTATTGGGACATACTAGAATATGCATTATTCACATTATTTACATTTGACGGCTATTTGTCCTCATCTTGTTTGTTGTTAACATAACGCTTCAGCTGATATACCTTCAAGCCTTCATCAGGTGTCTTGGAGGAAATTTCGAATCTGGATTCTCATTCCTAAGGTATTTAGGAATGAGAACCTTAGGTTCCTAATATCTTAGGAATGAGAACCCAGATTCGAAATTTCCCCTAGACACCTGATGAAGGTTGGAGGGTATATCAGCCGAAACGTTGTGTTAACAACAAACAAGATAAGGACAAATATCCGTTGAATGTAAATAATGTAAATAATGTAAATAATCCACATAATTCCTCATCTCTTAAATATAGACCTGTATACTAGAATATATTGGTATGCAAAACATTTGAGCGAAAACTCATTCCGTCCATTCATCTTCATAGTCCACTACTCCTGTGAGTGTAGTGGGAGTGGGGGTCCTTAGATAAACATTCCAAGGAGTCTTATCTGAAGTGTCTGTTCCAGCTAGATCCCCTAACAAAACTAACTGAAGCTACGAACATTATCCATCCATATACCCTGCTCATGATTGAACAAGCAGACCTCCTGCCAATAGGCTAATGTTTGTAAATTCTGTTTTGCGATTCGGTTCTCAGACATTCTAATCATATAGCCGTAAGCATAGGAACCATAACCTCTTTATGCAAAGTTGGTCGACTTGGAGCGACTCCCTATTTTGCGAAAAACAAAAAAAAAACCCCAAAAAATGCCATTTCAACCCTTCTCAAGTGACGCTTCGGAGGAAATCCCATTCGATTACAATACAATTTACAAAAAAGTTAAGCGAAAAAAATATTTGAGCAAAGTAACAGTTACTTGAGTCAACAATTAATTGAAGTGAAAGAAGTTACTGACTCGAGTCGTAAGACTCATAGGTTCGCTTAACCGGTTCCCAATGGCGTGTAAGTGACCGATACAATAACATGCCATCTGAATGGAACGCCAATCAGTCGCAGAGTTGCTCATTTACAGCTGAGTGGCCTGGAGTAACGTCAAAGGAAGTGCTTTGTTCAACGACACGATACCTGTTTTAAGAATTGAAATAATGATCTCATGATTATGAGAGCAAAACTAGGTCACGTGTTTTCACAGTCGCATTAAAGCAATTATGAAAGTAATGTTTTTCCTTTAGGCACAGGGCTTGAAAGTTTGGGAGAAGACGACTAGAAGACTATACCGCTCCCCTAGAACATGATGGTACTTATTTTATCCTCGAAAGGTTCAAAGGCAAAGCCGACCTTAGTGGAATTGCAATTCAGAATGTAATGCCGGACGAAATGCCACTACTCGTTTTATCCAGCATGTCAACGATTATGTCTGCTCGTCGACTTGTTCTTTAGTAATAAAAAAATTGAATGAAATTTAACAACATAATCTCTCTCCTACGAACGTTATTCCGAATCTCAAATATTGAAAACTCTTTTTAGTTAGCGATGAAGGTAATTCCTATGACTTTTACAGGGGATCCAAGACTAGTAGAAGGAAGGGACGAAGTTATCCTCAAACTACTCACCTGGCTCAAATGCTTGCGATAAAATGCACTCTCCCCCACAGGCGGCTAAGAACCAAGCAGCGGAGTCAAATCAGTCCTATGCAGCGGAAGACCATTAACTGCAGCAATGACACGAATGCTTTGGGAGTGGACGAACTTATTCGCACACATAGATGAGTCACAATTCATGGATGTGAATGTATATATAAATGCAGGTATATCCTTTCTTCTGTCATACTTTCACCTAAATGTTTTCCATAAATAAGATTTCGTTTGTGCTTAAGAATCGAAACTACGACTGTGCAATTTACACTGTATCTATAAAAGGTTACATAACAAATTTAGAAAATATTTGAATATTTTCACTACACCGTTGTTGGCACACCGTCGCTTACGACGTCAAGGGTTCCAGTTGATCTAATCAACGGAACAGCCTGCTCGTGAAATTAACGTGCAAGTGGCTGAGCATTCCACAGACACGTGTACCCTTAACGTAGTTCTCGGGAATATTCAGCGTTACACAGTGTGACAAGGCTGACCCTTTGAATTACAGGCACAACAGAAACAGGAAGTAAGAGTGAGAGAAAGTTGTGGTGAAAGAGTGCAGCAGGCTTCGCCACCATCCCCTGCCGGAGTATCATAGAGCTTTAGGTGTTTTCGCTCAAGAAACACTCACAACACCGGGGTCTGAGGATCGAAACCGCAATCCTACGACCGCGAGTCCGCTGCTCTAACCACTGGGCCATTGCGCCTCCACTAAAAAAAAAAACTTACATAACAAATTCAGAAAATATTTGAATATTTTCACTACTCCACTTACAGATAAAAGTATCCGATTAGAAGACAGATGGACACGTATACTGCCAGGCAACCTTGCGTTTTCCAAAGTTACTACTTCAGGAAAAAATATCATAGCCAAGTGCAACAATAACTATAGGTATACAAGTTAATATAAACTAGAGAATCTATGTTTAAAAATACTTCATCATAACAGTTCTCTTTCTGACAGATTTAAAATTAATCGCTCATGCCCGCAGGGTAGGTGCCCAGTCCGCCAGCACATCAGTTTGTTTTGGTCCCAAACAAGTGTATCGGGTTTGTTGTATGAATAAAATACTTAACATATTTACATTATTTATAGTTTTGAATGTCTCCATTCACATGATTTGGCCCGTTGATCTTTTTATGTTTAAGAAAAGATGTTTGGCAAATAAAATTGGAGATTTCTCAATTCACCTATCGACTCGGTCCAACTTTGTAAATTATATTTTAAATAAAATACAGTATATATATATATGTATATTACGTATGTATGTTTATATGTATGTGTGTACGTATGTATTATATATATATATATATAT
>NC_068991.1:64091906-64098709 GCF_001194135.2 Octopus bimaculoides
ATGTAATTGTCTTTGTGTGTTTTTAATTGGCTAGAATTAATCTTCACTGATGTAATTAATTCTTCTGTTGCTTTGTTGCACTTTCAGCACACAATCTCAGATCGAGTAATTTATTTTTCATACAAGTAAAGCTCTGAAGTTAACGTATATATATATATATATATATATATATATATATATATATCATACATGTATATGTATATGTGCGTGTGTATGTGTGTGTGTGTGTATTATTTATGTATGTATGTATGTATGTATGTAAGTATGTATGTATGTATGTATGTATCTATCTATCTATCTATCTATCTATCTATATATATATATATATGTATATATAGCTTTGTGTGTGCGCGTATGAGTAGTGTGTGTCTGTGTGTGTGCATGTATGAACAGTGTCTATACGTTACGTATGATACATACATGACTCTGATATATGTATAGGATGCAATCACTCGCATATATATGTGTGCATACACTCCTGCACACATATATAGTGGAAAATTCTGACACAGATAATTTTGAAGATACAAAAAAAGGCTATACGGCCAGACGTGAAAGATTGTGTATATTGAACGCTGTGAAGCAACGAACTGGAAGGAAGGCTGTTTGTGTGCGTGCTTGGCGATAGCCAAGGAAGAAAGAAAGTAAGCAGGGCTGGACACATGTGACCAGCGAGGGGTAAGGAGAAAGAATGGTAGAGGGAGAAAAAAAGGGGAAATTAGAAAATAGGTGAGCAATGAGAGACAGGGAGAAAGAGAGAGCTATAGTAGTAACAGAAGGAAGAACGAGAGGGGGGATAGATACAAAGATAGAAAGATAGATAGAGTCGCAACAGAAAATATAAAGTTCAAAACTTACTTGCAGGCATGACGCGTGCGTTCGATTATGTGATACAAATAATAAATGAGTATATGCATATATACGTACAGGTGAGAGAGAGAGAGACAGAGAGAGACAGAGACAGAGACAGAGAGACAGAGAGAAAGACAGAGAGACAGAGAGAGAGAGAGACAGAGACAGAGAGAAAGAGAGTGAGAGGCAGAGATTCATACATACATGTACGTAAATATGAAAGTCTATTCATTCTGTTTTTAATTTAGAGTAATATTTGACAGGCCTCCGACTTTGTAGTAAGGTTGTGAAGGAAAGTATCATGATTCAACCGTCATCCATTAAATCTTAAGAAGATCTTGAAGATATTTATAGAGCCAGATCTCGTGACCATTTATAGCTTATGAATTAACGATTGACGTTCTCTCCCCAAGATTCCAAGTTCGACCATACTTTGCTCCGGGCGGATTGGTATATATCCTATTGCTCCAATAATTTTGAGTATAAGCTAAAAGTGTATCTTTAGTACGCATGTATGTATGTATGTATGTATGTATGTATGTATGCATACATGTACGTATATATATGTATATATATATGATGTATGTATTTTAATATACACATTCTTTGCTATGTTAAATGACGTTCCATTACAAAAGAATGCACTTAAGTCTAGCGTGCCATTTCCATTTTAAGACGCAATATGCAATATGAGGGAAATTAGACTACTATTTTTAGCCGATTCAGTAATTGCTTAGAGACGCTTTCATTGACTTGGTTATTAGTAATTTTGTTGTGTAAAATGCGACTAAGAAAAGAAGCTAAGCTATAGTTTCTAAACAATCATGAGATTACATAGAGAGAAGCTTTGTCGTTGTCCTTTCAATTCTCTGTGGTTGATATATTAAATAATAGAAATTGCCAACAATATACATAGATTGCGGAAACTGCCTTTCATGACATGCAACCACACGTACGAACACTATATTTCACTGCACCCACAACAAAAATTCACCTTCCTCGTTTCAAAATGAACAATACGTTCATTTTTATCACATTTGTTGTGAACAATGGCGTCGTTCATGATGAGTTGCCAACTTGACACTCAAGGTGTTCATTGTATTTCTGATGACGAGAGTGACAAAGAAGTATTCAAGCAGGTCAGAGTGAGAATGTATACCGCAATTTCTTTCTATTCAGATCACCGGTATGCTTCTCCTTCTCATGGCATACATTTCGATGTGGTTTAAGGTTAATTTCCACTGCAAAGCACCGTCAACTACATTATAAATCCGGGTGGTCCGATAAATGCTTTGTGAGTGGATATCCTGGAAGGAAACTGTGTGTAAGCCGGGGCAATATCCGTCTCTCTTTCTCTCTCTGTATATATTAATACATGTTGAATTGAACAGGCTTTATTAGAAATCACTCCCATCGTAGCAATATATCATTTTCAGCTGCTAACTGCTGAATATTTCATAAATTATATGCACTATTGCTGTATACATGCCTATAGATGTCATATCCTATCAATGATGTATGCAGCTAATTTTGAATCATATTAATGCAATATTGCGTATAATTTATGTACAGCTGAAATTTATAATTTATAACAGCTGAAAATGATGCGTCGAAACAATTGTAGTGATTTGTAATAAAGCTTCTTCAATACTGTACAGAAATTTGTGGATCGCTACGCGTATATACAGTAATTGAAAAAGACCTACTGTTTAGTAACATTTGGTAGCCGATACCCTGATACGAGCCTTGGGAAGGACACTATAAGGTTATTATCCATATAATATATATATATATATATATATATATATTATGGCGACGAGCAAGCATAAATGTTAGCACGCCGGGCGAAATGCTTAGCGATATTTCGCAGTTTACGTTCTGGGTTCAAATTCAGCTGGGGTCGACTTTACCGTTTATTCTTTCGGGGTCGATAAATTAAGTACCAGTTGCGTACTGGGGTCGATCTAATCGACTGGACCCCTCACTCCAAAATTTCAGGCCTTGTGCCTGGAGTAGAAATGATTATATATATATATATCATATTATATCTTTCACACACACACACACACACACACACACACACACACAAACACACACACACACACACACACACATGATGTGTCTTTGTGTAGATGTGTGTGGTTTAGTGCTTAGGGTGTTGTATTTTAGATTGTGCGTTAGATCCCTAGACCGAGCAATGCGTTGTTTTCTTGAGCAAAACACTTCATTCACGTCGCTCTTAGCAACTCAGCCTGCAGAAATATGTAAGCCTGCGACGAGTCGCTGTCCCGTCCAGTGAAGTGTCAGGTGTCGGATATATGCACCTCAGAATCGAGGAAATCAGCCTTATGAACCGATAGCTCGGAAATGGCTATTCATCTCCCCACTTTTGATGGATTTCTGTTTGTCAACCGCTCAGCTTAAAATCTGGTGTTCGTTTGTTTACGCCCCGTCACATACTGGCTCCGTAAACAATACCAATAGAATAATTACCAGACTAAAAACCAAAAAACAAAACAAAACAACAAAAGCAAATTATGGAAATAAATACATAGGAGTAGGAGTGGCTGTGTTGCAAGTAGCTTACTTACCAACTACATGGTTCCGAGTTCAGTTCAACTCCGTTGCACCTTAGGCAAGTGTTTTCTACTATAGCCTCGGGCTGACCAAAGCCTTGTGAGTGGATTTGGTAGACGAAAACTGAAAGGAATCCGTCATATATATATGTGTGCGTGTGTGTTATTTTTGTGTCTGTTCGTCTCACCACCATCACTTGACAACCGATGTTGGTGTGTTTACGTCCCGTAACTTAGCGGTTCGGCAAACGAAACCAATAGAATAAGTACTAAGCTTTCAAAGAATGAGTCCTGGGTCGATTTGGTCGACTAATAAGGTGGTGCTCCAGTATGGCCGCAGTCATTACAAGGGAGAGGGTAAGTCGATTACATCGACCCCAGGGTTTAGCTGATACTTATTTTTATCGACCCCGAGAGGATGAAAGGTAAAGTCGACCTCTGCAGAATTTGAGCTCAGAAGGTTAAGGTGGACGAAATACTGCTAAACATTTTTTTGCCCAGCCTGGTGACGATTCTACCGTCTCACGGTTTTGGTTTCAAATGTGGGCACAAGACCAACAACTGTGGAGGAAGTGGTAAGTCGATTTCATCGACCACCATTACCCAACTGATACTTATTTTTTTGACCCCCGAAAGGATGAGGGGTAACGTCGACTTCGGCGGAATTTGAACTCAGAACTTAAAGGCCGACGAAATCCGCTGAGTATTTTCCTCGGCGTGCTTACAACAACTCGCAGCCATATAATGATGTTATTATAACGAATTCTTCTTTCTCTGTCCCCAATCGCCCCTTGTCAACCGGTGTTGGTGCGTTTATGTCGCAGTAACATAGCAGTTCGGCAAAAGGAACCAATAAGATATGTATCAGGCTTTAAAAAATATAAGTGCTGGGGTCAATTCGTTCGATTAAACTTTTTCTTGGCTGTGCTCCAGCGTGTCTGCCGTCTAATGGTTGAAACAAGCAAATGATAAAAGGAAGATAAATTGGTACACAAACCATATAAAGAGCACATAAAACGTATATCTAATGCCATATACAACCATATTTAGAAC
The DNA here is from genome assembly GCF_001194135.2 of Octopus bimaculoides. NCBI lineage: Eukaryota > Metazoa > Mollusca > Cephalopoda > Octopoda > Octopodidae > Octopus > Octopus bimaculoides. The sequence goes on from NC_068991.1 coordinate 64,096,388, forward strand.
TGTTTACCATATATTGTACAAGATACGAAATGAAAGCATATATTTTCATTGAAGTACTTTGCTTTTGGCTCATAAAAATGTTTCTTTAAAGAAGGAAAACGAAGAAAAAACGATGAAAAAATGACGAATCTGATTGCCAGTGAGTGAGTGTTAAGTTTCCGTGAATATTTAATGTGTTTTAAGAAACTCGGTGATTTTATAAATGTCTTTTATTTCTACCGGAGTAATTTTCCTGAAAATTTCATGATTCCCTTGTTTGTCTGATTGTTTATTATAATCATTATTGTCATTTTTATTATTTGTTTCGCTTTCAATATTCTTGCGCAAAATATAATTTCGCCTTTGTTTCATTTCATATCTCCCAGGCTTGTTATAAACAGTGAAGTAGTATTTTGACTTCACGCATACTGTATATTCTTGTTAGTCGACTGTTTCCCACCAACTGCTCTACAAATATCATCAGCTTCAATAGAGGTGGGATGTTACACCATTCTGATATTATGGCGAATTAATCACAGAAATTTCAAATCAATATGAAAAATTAAAGAGAAGGCAACATTTGCCCTGAAGACGCGATTGTAAAATTATAATTCGCTTCAAAAGATATTTTCACTTCAACTTCAGCAAATATGGCTGGAATTTGTAGAATGTTTGTTTCATATTTTCTGATTGTGATTAGATTTAGTTTTGCTTTAAATGTTATGCTACTTTTTAACTTATTATTGGTTATATTTTTGCTAATAAACGTGCAAGCGGAATATTCAACACACCAATCAACATGTTCCATATTATCGATCGATAAATGTTTAGCTATCGTTCACAGTATGACAAATAGTAATATTTTGTTTTAATTATCGTTTTCCAATCAAATGTATCCATCAGTAGGAGCTAGCCCTATTAATGTATGTTAAAACTCTCAAACTCCATTTATTTCATAGGATTTGAAACAATTATTGTTCGTTTGAGAAAGATTTGCATCAATGTATATTGTGCTCCATTTCTCAAAGCGGCAAAATGTACAAAATATTATAGATAAACGCATAAAATATGGCGAAATGACTAGTAAAACTTTAACTGTATATCACAGTTGCGGTTTTGATGTTTCCGATGCACTGGTTGAATTGACGAATATTTATTGCTGGTTTATAACTCCAGGAACGAACATACAGTTCTGACAATAGAAACAATATAGTTTCGAACAAACTGAATATCAGTCATTACAGAGCAATCTTAAATACAAAAGATATTAATTATTGGTTAATATAAATATTGATTAATTCATATGATCTATTACGTGTTAAGTAATTTTCTTAATACAATATTTGTCATGTCTACATCATCAAAGATTTGTTCTGGTAATTTTATGACTTATAAACAACCACGCTCAAAGGCCATGTATAGTTCCGACTGTACTGAGAATGAACGAGATGTAACTACGTCCATAACATGATTCTTCGGTTGTTTACTATTTTATATTAAATGTATCCTTGAAGAATAGCATTGTTCGACCCTTAAACTCAAAGAAAGTTCCAACTGCAAAATCTCTGGTTCATTCAAAATGGTATTTTCTAGTTCAGCGTTGTTAAACTGGTAAATATTTGATAAAAAATCACAATAAAAATTATTTCGTATCAGATTCACGACTTCATTAAATCTTCATTCTTAAATTTAAGATTTTATATATTCCATACATTTCATGGTTTCTCATAAACTCTCTTCTATAACTTCAAATAAATCTCATAATTTGACGACTTTATCCTGAATCGAGACCGCCAGAAAGAATGATTATGTTGGTGTATAAAGATAGAAGGAGATAAGACCTTGTACAATTCATGGCTTTCATATACGTCATTGGACGTTAGGTTAGTCAAATATTGATTATATTATGCGTTATATTTCATGTGGCACAAAATCCTATAGTTCCTGTAAAGAAAATAGTTACACCAATGACGTGCATATTCATGCATAATATATTGCAACAGATACGAAAGGAAATGTGTTAATTGCTGGTGCCTGTAGCTGATGAGACACAACAAAGTCGAATTAACTGTAATGTATTAAGAATGAGTATGCGGGTCATCGTTTCTATTCTCATTATTAATTGTATATATTACAATCTATAAAAGAGTAATGGACTATTATGATATTCGTATACATCATCCGAAAAATGTTTTTGATTGTCAGAAAAATGAAATTCATTTTGACCGGGATTCAAAATCGTATTGCAGATTTTCATACCCAGGTAGTTAAACTCTTGTTCAATAAACACCGCTACAATAAGAATTTTGAAAGGGAGGATAACAAATTTATATATATATATAT
>NC_068991.1:64098793-64100253 GCF_001194135.2 Octopus bimaculoides
TATATATAAAGATATATACATAGATACAAACACACATATATATATATTACTAGTAGGGAATATATCACAAGGAAGTTGTTCTTTACTTCACTATCTATGTTCATGAATCTGGAAATATCTGGAGATCAGTATAATTCAGAGAAATAGATATTGTGTCTTTCATCTTTCATGTCTTTTGTAGAAATATTATGCATAGACGCTCGCTAAGAATGGAATCGATTGCTAATTATTTTTACACTGTGTTTGTTAGAGAGGTGAAGGGTAGGTTGGTTACTATTGTTTTTTTCCTTGATCAATCATGTTCGAGTACACACATGATTAAATCGTTCTAACAGTGACGACACTATCTTATATCAAACATACTGTAGCGGAATTTGAAGGCTTTGTTGCTATTTCTAACAATTCGAAAAACCACATTAGAAGATCTTTTGTCGCAGTCTCATTAAATCTGCTAGATTATAACGTTGACTCGTATATTTATTAGGGCGAAATAAATGTATTGACTGCATTGAACTAGACCACAAAGTCAGATTTTGCTTCTGAGAATATAGTCGATTAGTTTGATATAATAAAACCACTACAAGTACTTAATTTAGCGATCAATCTCAGAACGCATGGAAAGCAAACCCGGTTGCAGAATGATTTAAACTCAGACAACAAAAGCCAAGGAACCTAATGCAGTAAGACATTTAATCCAATGCTTTATATTGTCTACCATCTCTATGCTCTACTGCAACTAATATATTTTTCATAGTTTATGTTTTCGCGTAGTTTAAGATAAGAAAAGTTATAGATAAGAGACAGTGCCGAATAAAACCCCTCTCTGGAATTACAACTTAAGAAAACAAACAAACTACTATTTCAAAAATCTTGAAAGAAAATATTTAAGCTAGTAAAGTTGAACAAAATTAAATAACTTAAATATTTTATAAATAAAAATTTGGAAGTATCAAAGTAGTATTGAGTTGAGAAATAATTGGACATAGTTGTACATATATCTCTATTCCCGCGAGATCTAAAAGCATTTTGCAAACGATATCAAAGTTAAACAAGAAAAAGAACTAAAAAAAAAATTACATGTGAGTGAAAAAGGAAAGCTTCTATGAAAATATATATTATATATACATTGATTTGTTTCATAATCTAGCTATCTAAAGTACAGAAACTGCACAACCTGGTCATTGATCGATAGATATGAGAAATAATTCAAATTTATCGTATTCATCAGATATTTTACAAAGCTTTTTAGATTTTTAGATTTTTTAGATTTCCTTAGTAAAGAAACAGTCGTTTGCTTCCGGTGCCAAAATATTTCTACTACGATTTGGCTTTTAATCAACTTTTCCATGAAACGCACGCTCAGACATACTGACATATGCACACATACACGTACATGTGTATACATGCGATTATTATATATGTATATTTATAAATGACCATATGTATGTATATATACACAC
>NC_068991.1:64100396-64101623 GCF_001194135.2 Octopus bimaculoides
TATATATATATATATATATATATATTTATATATATATATATATATACATATATATATATATATATGTTTGTGTGTGTGTGTGTATGTGTGTGTGTGTGTGTTTATATGTAATTACATATATGCACACATAAATACATATATATATACATGCATGTATAAGCAAACTTATATGCACATAAATGCTTAGATATAGATGCGTGTATATATATGTATATTTATAAATGACCATATGTATGTATATATACACACCCATACATACGTATATATACACACACATACATGTGTACATGTGTGTGTGTACACATACACACACGCACGCACACACACTCACACAGACACACACACATATAAATCGTTATATCGGAAAGTGGTTTTTATTACTAAATATGCTTGTATATGCAACTAGAAATTGGTATCTGTGTATATATAGATATATGTGTGTATGGTTCTTTTGAACAATATCAGCCTCATGAACAATATTGGCCATCATGTTAGTTTAATTAGATATGTAAAACTCGACAATGCAAGAAAAATATATTGATTTCAAGCGGAAGTACAGCAGTAAGACTTTATATAGGAAGACAATGGTTGATTGAATTAGCATATTCTCTGAATTCAAAGTCGAGGCTACCGAAGCTGACTCTGGTGGAATTTGAAATCAGAATGCGGTGCATACAGGCATATTTAGTAACATTTGCTTATTTTTTCTGCTATATGTACAGAGTCCAAAATTTTGAGATGGACGTTTATATTGTTTCCACGTTCAACTGCTAGTTATTATATTCACCCCGGAAGGATGAGAAGCAAAAGTTACCTCAATGGAATTTGAGCTCACAGTGCAAAAAGCCAGAAGAAATACCGACAAGATAGTTACTCGGTAAGCTAACGATGCTACTAGGTCACAAGCATTATATTTTGGTTTATAAAACATTACTTTCCAAATTCCAATTTTTAGATTTATATAAATGCCGCCAGTTAAGTGACACTTTCTCCAGCTTTAAGTTCTGAGTAAAAATTCCGCCATGGTCGAATTTTTCCTTCGCTCTTCCGAGGTCAAAAAGTAAGTACCAGTTGAGTACTGTGGTCGATGTAATAGACTAGCCGTCTCCCCTAAAATTTCAGCCTTTGTGCCTATAGTAAAAATAATACACATATATGTATATGTATATATGTATATATATATATATATATGTGTGTATATATATATATGTATATATATATATATAT
>NC_068991.1:64101915-64104336 GCF_001194135.2 Octopus bimaculoides
ATATATATATATATACATTCTGTGTACTGTAGCCATGCTGGGTGTAGAGTCTCGAAGTGTTTTATTCGAACAAATCGATTCCAGTACTTATAATTTAATTTTTTGTTAGTTTGGTACGTATTCTATCGGTTTTTTATTACTGGGTTGTTACGTTAGCAAGATAACACCCATTGTCAAGCGGTGGGGTTAACAAAGAGTCACACATATATACTCACATATACGCACACAAATACATGCAAACACAGATATACATACACAAACACACACACATATACGTGCTTGCGCGCGCTTGTGTACTATGAGCTTCCACACAATTTCCGTCCATCAAATTCTCTCATAAGGCATTGGGCTGCCAGAGTCTAAACTAGAAGACACTTACCCAATATAATGCGCAGCGAGATTGACCCTGAAGCCACTTGGTTGCAAATCAAGCTTCTTAGCTACAAACCCATTCTTGCATATTTATTAGAAACAAATAATTCAATGTTTTTTCTTACATGTTTTGCTGAACTTGTTGTGTAGTCCCCAGTTAACGCTGAAAAGGCAGACCTATACTCAGGGCTATTCTAACGAAGCCTTTACTGTTTTTCTTTTATGAGTAGAAACTTTAGGATCATATTATTAATTATGTCCTTTTTTTCAGACGATATTCTGTCATTTGAGAGAGTTCTAGCTGTTGTTATTAGTATAGCAAGAAACCACGCAGACGCCTTCTACTTTATGTCTTTTCTTTTCGTGGCCTCTCTTCATTGGATGGCATCGGGTTGCTAGACAAAACTCTTTTTTTTTTCTGCCTTTGAAAAATTAACAGAAGAGTTCAGCACTTTCTTTCTCATACGTATCTGACAGAAACGTGAAGTGTTTAAATTATGCTTCCGTTTCAAATTAGTCGATAATTGAATTTAAATAATTTAATGTTAATAGATAATCTATTGTCATTTACACGAAGCTTATCGTAGTAGTTTAGTAGTTTTTTTATTGCTCAATCAGGAAGAAAATCAGGACCCATGACTGCATTCACTGTTACGTTGAAATAAGATATATGTATGTGTTTACGTGCACATACATACATAATATAGTGGCTGCTTCCTCGTATACGAGTAAAGCCATTACTAGAAATAATCATTGAAATGAGTGTCATTGATGATACATTGTAAGGCTCTCATATGACTCTTTAGCCTTCTGTTGCTGAACAGCATGCACAGAGGATTTGTTTATAGTGACCAAATGTATGCACTGTGCGTTAGCTGAATCCCTCCATCAAATCGACGTTGCCGGAACATGTGCACTGTGTGCCATGTGTCAGGTGTCAAAGTGATCACAGAGCAATGTGATGTGAAGTGTTTTCCTCTAAAACAAAGCACGACACTCGGTCTAGGCATTGGAAACACGATTTTGCAAACGTGAGTGCAATACCCTAACCACTTGGCCAAGGGCCCTCACTACACATGCACACAAACACACACACATGCACACGCACACATACACACACATATACACACACATATACACACATATACACACAATCACACACATACATGTATATATATATATATATATATATATGTGTGTGTGTGTGTGTGTTTGTGTGTGTGTGTGAGTGTGTGTGTGTCATTGTTCAGTTTTATTTCAAGATTTCTTGCCAATAACGAATGAGCCGGTTTCTAACCTAGATTCAAGGCTCCTTCACTGGATTTTCAACATCAACAACAGGGTATTTTGGTTTGCATGTATATGTATAGATTTGTATGTTTTGCCTTGTGTATATATTCTCATGAATCTAGTTGCATATCTAGACATGCTCATATATATCGAAATGATAAGCTTCTGGTCTGGATGTATTTGTGTGTGCGTTTATGTGCATGTGTGTGTATTTGCGTGTCCGTGTATTTGCGTTTGAGTGTGCGAGTGTACATGCATGTGTGTGTGCATACATGTGTGTGATAGTGTGTAATGAGGATCTCGTTATAGTCACTGACCAAATCGTCAGCTTCAACGCATCCAGAACGAATTCCAAATACATAAGACAAAATCCACTTTCTGTATTTCAACAATGGCTGCTACAGAACAAGATGATTTCAATCTTAAAATTAAAAAAAAAAACAAGGGAAGTTGAAAACGAATGAAAGTATGGAAGTATTGAACATATTTGCTTATTTCTTGGTTTACGTCTTTTTTCAATTTTGTTGTCTTTTTCTTTTTGACTAGGTATGCAAAAGTATGTCAGCTTGTTGAATAGAATTAGTAAATATGCCATACATGTCTCTTCTTAAAATAATTAGTAGCAGAATGAAAGCTACATTGCTTCAACTACAAATTAAAATCTAGTTAAGGTGACAGTATATATAGCTAAGCTCAGTCTCTCATTCTCTCAGTCGCTTTGACGTTTCTCTTCTCCCTCTCTTCACATCACTCCTCCCC
>NC_068991.1:64105116-64107881 GCF_001194135.2 Octopus bimaculoides
ATATATATATATATATATATATAAAAAACTTTTTCTCATAGCTCTTCTTTAATTCCAACAAACGAGAGAATAGCTTACAGAATAATCTGAAACGTGATAATTAAAAAAAAAAACAAAGCAAAATCATCGCCTACATATTACCATAGAGATAAACCAGAAAATACTAAATATTATAGATATTTGTTAGCTATGGAAGTAATGTTTTTTTTTGGTTAGGTTTGGACTGGTAAACGTACCTGAAGGAATCGGCTCATTTAGAAACAAAAAATGAAATGGTTATATTTCTAGTTTTCTAAAACCATTCTTCCTTAGTCAGTTTAATATTGTTGTTTTTGCTATTGTTGTTGGTGTTCTTGTTACTATATGTATGTGTAATTTTGGAGATTGAGCACTCCACGATGTATTTCGTATGTCTACATGTATATGAATGTGTGTGTGTATATATATCTATATATCTATATATCTATACATATATACATACACATACACACACACACACACACACACACACACACACACACACACACACACACACACACATATATATATATATGTATGTATGTATGTATGTATGTATGTACGGTCCTTCCGTAGCACCTACATAGCCTTGCCTTGCCATATATATCTATGTATGCGTGTGTGTGAGCGTGTATTTGTGTTTGTACCTCAGTCTCCATGTATATATATATATATGGGAGAATATACAAATAATAACAACAGACGAGGACAGGTGGTGTAAATAACAAAAGTATATATTAGTATGACGCTCGGGAATACGGAAAGTCTTCGACGTTTCGAGCTACGCTCTTCAACAGAAAGAATACGGAGACAAGGAGAAAAACACGGAGAAAAAAAATTGAATAGTGTTCAGTCAACGGTAAAATTGAATAGTGTTCAGTCAACGGTCAATCATATATATATATAAAACCAGTGGATAGATTCCACTGAAATTAGATAAATAACCTTCGAGCAGATAGTCAGCAGCGCCGCCTGGCTAGGGCTTGGCTGCTCTGCATTGACAAAGGACAACACCCTGAAACTAGTCTGCAGATGCCAAACCAGCAGGGGGACACTGCTGACCTCCCCTGTTCGAAGGTTATAAAGGACACAGGTTTCGTGTGTCACATAGCTAGCTAGAGGCGATGGCTTCTTGGAGCTAATTCACGGCAGCTTTCGTCCTAATTTTGGGACTGCCATGTTGGCTTGGCGATAACTATTAATTTCCAGTACCGCTGCCGTAGTCTCCTTTAGAGAGACTTAGAAATATTAATAACTCTATTCTATATATATATATATATATATATATATACGTAAAATAGAAGTTGAAAATGCATTGGGAATGGTTAAAATATTTTAATTAAGATATTTGAAGCTTTAACCGGTTTCACAATTTGCACTGATCTTCAAAAAATTCAGATAAAAAGTCGTGTCTTATGTTGCAGCTGTCTTGCTTCTGAATAGTGTTTGAAGTTTGCCCAGCTTTTATAGGGAGTTGATGGCTCAAATTAGTGTATGTTTTGAATAGGATTTGATTAGTAGAGGATAGTCACATGACTGGTCTTATAAATTTTTGTAGGTTCCCTGCTACACGCCCGTGTGTTAGTATCAAGTGACAATGTTTGGCGTCGTAAGTCAAGGCTGTCCAAACAATCAATGCTCTGAATGTTCTCTGTCAAGTGTCTAAGGAGTGTCTAAACAGATTCTAAACAATACTTACTCCTCTCCTCATGCCACCCCAAACACACGAAGAATAATATCTCCTTCAATCTATCAAGAAAAATCTGCACAATTATCTCAAACCCCGAAACTCGAAATAAAAGACTCTAGGAATTAAAACAAGTACTACTTAAAAGACAATACCCATTAATGCTAATAGACAATGGAATAGAGTGTGCCACAGTAATCAATACGAAAAGCGAAAAATGCTCCAGATACATCTAATAACCTACCCTTTATTACAACACACAACCCTAGAAAAACTCAGGTTTACAATATTATCCACCAGAACATCCCACTACTAAAATAAGACCCAAGAATGAAACAAGCATTCAAAATACACTAGATAATCAAAAGTAAAAAACGATCAAAGTCCCTCAAAATGTTTCTTACAAGTGCTAAATTACCTTCCATAATTCCATCACCAACAGTCAAAAGATGTGATCGCCCCAATTGTGGGACCTGCATCAACCTTATTGAAAACACAACATAGAAATTCAAATCAGGACAGACTTTTAGCGTAAAAAATCACTTTACATGTTCTTCAAGAAATTTAATATACGCTAACAAATCTCAAGGATGTAATGACGATTACATCCACCAGATTATTAAGGTCACGATAGACTACTCTACGAAACACCTTAACCACAGACTGCCAGATACAGAAGTCAGGATGGAAACAGTGAATAATAAAAACACAATTCCTCAGTTCACACTATGCCAAACCTATGGCCTCCAAATACCTGATCCATCGGCACTCAGTTATCATGGATAATGCGAAATTCAATACATTGATGGCAGAACTCATCAGAGTAATGAGAAATGTGTCCCGCATGTGCGACCCTACAGAGACAAAGAGTCACATACAACACTTCGTCCACCGCATGCAGTTCTCTGGATACATCCATAGAGAAAGGATCAGAGTATATAAAGGAGCCATGAAAAAGTTTGAAACTATCATACGTAATGATAGGAATGCGATATCTGTTTCAACACACGAATTCCCATCAAACATCTTGGAAAACGAATACATAAAAGTATATATATAT
>NC_068991.1:64109189-64110062 GCF_001194135.2 Octopus bimaculoides
TGTATAAATATATATATATATATATATACATAGGCCGTTCTCTGTCGTTACTTCTCTTTAGTACTGAACGTAACTATAATGGAGGTAGTCGCAGCAGCAGCAGCAGCAGCAGCAGCAGCAGTAGTAGTAGTAGTAGTAGTAGTAGTAGTAGTAGTAGTAGTAGTAAAAGTAGTAGTAGTTGATGTTGTTGTAGTTAACATTCATCATCCGTAGTTGAATTGAATTTCTTGAACATAACAATAAAGATGTGGAGCGTGATAATGTTTATGCATAAATGTTAAGGTTTATTGTTAAAACGCAATAATTTATCTCCCTCTCTCCCTACAGCTACCCTCTCTTCCTTCTTCTCTTCATCCCTCTATCCAACTCGCTTACCCCGCCTTTCACTAGTACATGTACACACACACACACACACACACACACACACACACACACAAGCATACATTTCTGATATATACGATTATATATATCTGAAAATGCCTTATATATATATATATATATATTATTAAAATAATTATTTTATGCATAAATATATATTTTATAGAATTTCTATCTATCTATCTATCTATCTATATATATATATAATCATAAATATATAGGGATTGACAGTAACCTGCTTCTCCAACATACTAAGAATTCAGAAATAGCAGTCAAAGAACTACTGATTTCAAAACTACAAATTATTACTCTAGATTGATAGCGATATTTCTGATACACACAGAACAAAAAACAGTAGAGAAGAGCAAAAAAAAAACACTTGCCTTTAGTTAATTTAGTACGATCGTTTCACAGTTAAGAGTAAATAATACTCTATTCTGATCTTCAGCTAAATATTCTAATAAATTTGTTAATGTCTAAATAACTCACGTTAAT
>NC_068991.1:64113314-64115852 GCF_001194135.2 Octopus bimaculoides
TACTATTATTATTATAGACGTCGTACAATATACAATATCGTGAGGTTGTTGATTGAAAATATTGTGTTTACCGGGGGTTTGTACTGTTTGTCAGGTCACAACAAGGACCTCACCCAGACAGTACTTGACGCAATAAGCGTGCAGTTCCAAGTAATGCCGACTTTGGCAATACACCTATATTGTAGGGTATTTCTAAAGTTTTCAGATGTTTTTTTTCAGATTGGGTAGTATTGACCCCATTGCTTCGATGACAATATGGGTAACCTTTATGTTTGACTCTCGTAGCTGCCACATCTTAGCAATCTCAATTCTCGTGTGGTGCAAGTGCACAGACGTGAAATCGCCGACAAAAATTCCGTGCTACTTTCATACCGATCTTTTCGGAGTCGATAAAATAAGGTGCCAGTAAAGGACCGGAGTCAGTTTATTCGTCAACGCCCGCTCTAAATTTCAACATTTGTACGTATGTTATATACAAATATTATTATCATTATTTTACCTTTATTAATATTACTGCTGATTTTTCACTGCACAAGCAAATGTAGCTCCATGTGCTTTCGCTTTTGCCCATATCACTGAATGTACTTTCACCAATATAATGCGCAGAACCTGCTTGCTGTCATTGTCTGTACGTTATATTTATAAGCAAAACCATTTTCCTTTTCCTGTATATTCTTTTTCTTTTTTTTTCTACTTTTTTAACTGAACCATTTGTCTGCATCTCTTTCTCTCCTGTCTTTATAAACCACCGCATTCCAAAATTTGGTCAGTTCGTCATTCTCCGAAGTCTTTTATGTTGGAGTTTTTTTCTACTTTCTTTTCTTTACATATAACCATAAAACCGACAATTTTCAATGTGTGTAACATCTGACTTAGTCATGACTGTTTATTTATTCCATTTTGGCTAAGACTGGTCAACCAGAAACAATATTATTTATTGATCTTCACAGCTTCCACCACATATTCTGCTGTTACTCTTTCAAATCTACCTTATTATATATTCTTCGTAGCTTCTACTGCTGAAAGAAATGAACAAAACCAAGTCTCAGCTTTGGATCCTGCACTTTCAGCCATTGCTAAATATTGTTGTTCATTTTCTATCCCCTTTCTAGTTTGGTTTCTTTTGAAAAATATTAGCTACGTAAGAGCTTTTCTTGTCATCGTCTTAGCATGACAGCTGATAGACTAGCTTTAATTTAGTTTTTTTTTGTGTGGTTATTTCTTTAAATACATTCTGTTTATGCTTGTTTCTAAGTAAGAATATTTCTCTCTGTTTCTTTTTTCGTTGTTCGTGTTTCGTAAAAAGCATAGCTGTATGGTTAAGCGGCTCTCTTTGTATCCATGGGGTTTTGGGTCCAGTACCACTCTGTAGGTACCACTCTGTAGGTACCATATATATATATATATGCTTATCAACCACATGGTTCCGGGTTCAGTCCCATTGCGTGGCACCTAGTGCAAGTGTCTTCTACTATAGCCTCGGGCCGACCAAAGCCTTGTGAGTGGATTTGGTAGACGGAAGCTGAAAGAAGCCTGTCGTAATATGTATATATATATATATATATATATATATATATGTATGTGTTTGTGTGTCTCTGTTTGTCCCCCCAACATCGCTTGACAACCGATGCTGGTGTGTTTACGTCCCCGTAACTTAGCGGTTCGGCTAAAGGGACCGATAGAATAAGTACTAGGCTTCCAAAGAATAAGTCCTGGGGTCGATTAGCTCGACTAAAAAGACGGTGCTCCAGCATGGCCACAGTCAAATGACTGAAACAAGTAAAATAGTAAAAGAGTAAAGAGTATATGTATATATGTATGTGTGCGTGTATGTGTACAGCTCTTTTACTCTATCTTTCAGTCCCCTTCATACTTTGTTCCTCTTTTCTTTTTCTCACTCCACCTCTCTCTTACATTTCTTGCCCCTCTGTTTCTTTAACTCCCACTTTTCCTTCTCATTTATCTCTCTTGTACCTTCCCCTCTGTCACTGAACTGGGGTTTTTTCTAATCCTTCAATCCCGCTGTACCCAACCCTCTCTCATCCTTCCACATAACCGGTGTCCAGCCAGCCATGATCTTTCTTGTTAGGCCTGACTGTCAAACGCCAACACCCCTCATGTCCGTCTCCTATGTTCCTGCCTTTAGGCTTTCACTTCGTACACTCCAGCTCAATTTGATTCGTTCTCAGTCGAAAGACACCTCTTGTTATATTCTTGTTGTTTGTATTTGTAACTGTGTAGCATGTTCTCCCTTTTTCCTTTTGTTTTTGTTGCCATACACATTCACTAGCTTTCTTACCAAAAAGTCTAATGCTCTTAGCTTAGACTTTTTTGCGGGGGGCAACAAGATTGATCTATCTCAAGTGTAACTGTCCGAATCAGTAAGGACTTCTGGTAACTTGACCGAGGAAAGAAGGCCACGAATGACCCGTCTTTCTTTTCCTGTCCTTCTAATTGTTGTTTCTCCTGTCCGCCTTTGTATTGTCTGTCTGTCCGAATGTTTTATTGTCCTCTATTGCGTTTTTGTTCCATATATAT
>NC_068991.1:64115983-64116991 GCF_001194135.2 Octopus bimaculoides
TATATATATATATATATATATATTATATATACGCACACAACCAACAGCGACCAACCGTGAAAGAGAGAGTGGAGAGAGTGTGTGTGAGAGAGAGACAGAGAGAGAGATAACTGTACGGACACATTCTACGTGAGTTTGTCTAAGTCTCTATATATCTAAAAAAAAAATAGTGGGCGTTAATGCCGTGGTTTGATGCAAAAAATTAAGTCAACGTAAATATAATATGCCAACAGTTAACCCCATTTTTGTCAGGCACGAATTAGACTAATTCCTACCGAAAAGAAAAGAGAAGAGCAATTTTCACAAGTAATGACACCTGATCTTTAGTTCCTTGATTTTTTAAGTATATCATTCTATTCATTTGGTGACTTTGTTTGGTCCCTAATATGCCTAGCACTCATGAAAATATTTACGGCGTGAAAAAAGTGAAATAATGTAACAATAAAGAGGATAGCTGACACAAAATCTTCCCTCGACATTCCCTCTCTTTCTATCGTTATGACATAGATTCTGTATATAAAATTAGTAGGAAAAGAAATACAGAAATGTTACTTAACAAGTTTGATCTAGGTTTTCTTTTGTTATTTTTATGATTAACTTACTAAATGAACGCGCAGAAAAAAAAAATGATTATTTTAATATTTGGCGTTTAATATATTCCATCTTCCCCACACATAATGTAACGTCTTCCTTTCCCACGCTAGGGAATTAATTATCATGCAGCGAGAAGAACTGTAATTGCTTGCCTTTCGACTATTTGTTCAGTAACGCATGGAACAAAATTTTTATATATGAAATAAATATAGGCCGTACTTTGGCATTAATGATTGTTTTATTTCTGGATTCAGAGTATATTTCATGCTCATTTGTAAGGAGAAAACGATATGTGTGTGTGTATTTACGTGTGTATATAAATAAATTTACGTATACATGTGTATATGTATATGTTGCATATGTAAGCGTATATATATGCACATATATATGCATATATTTATGCATTTATATATA
>NC_068991.1:64117172-64117964 GCF_001194135.2 Octopus bimaculoides
ATATATATATATATATATATACACATATATATATGCATGTACATATCAATCTATTTTTAAATATTTAAAAGTTCAGTTTGCATCTATTTCCAAATTACTAAAGATACATTCGTTAAAACTCTTTTAGAGAATTGTGCCCTAGGAATGAATCTGTTCGCAAGCAAGCATCATATTTAATGCAAATTTGTCTCAATATCTAAATATCTACAGAAATACGTAACATGGTCGACCAAGATACAAGGTGAAAATGATTCCATTGCCGAGTAAGAGCCACTTCATTTTAGACTGAGACATGGCCGTGTGGTTGAGAGTTCCGTGTGCAAACACATGGTTCTGGATCTGTTTTATCTACTATGGTTTGTAGTTCCCCCAAACCATGTGCGGAATCCCTTCTGTTGGACACTAAACGTTCCCTCACAACTATGAAATGTTGTGGCAGAGCCATTTAGGCGCTGCTGATTCAATGCTGACTTATTTGACATCAGACGTTGTAAAGTTTCTCTTGTTCTCTCTCTCATCCTTCTTTCTTTCTCTCGTTTTCTAAGTATATGTGCGTGAACATATTTCCCGTCTTGCGTATTGAAGATAATGGAAGTATCTATGTCAAGTGTTCAATAAATATATTGCAATCTCTCTCTCACACTCTCCACCTTCTTTTTCTCATTATATCTGTATGCGTATATTTCAGCACGTCTGCGTGTGTGTGCATGTAAGATCGACTCCAGTGCCAAAACGCATTGCCGCAAAAACAAGCTGAATGTCCAGCCAGCCAGCCAGCCAGCCAGCCAGCCA
>NC_068991.1:64117992-64119871 GCF_001194135.2 Octopus bimaculoides
CCAGTCAGCCAGCCAGCCAGCCAGCCAGCCAGCCAGCCAGTCAGCCAGCTAGCCAGTCAGCCAGCCAGCCAGCCACCCATACTACATCGCCAGTGTCCAAACAGCCACAGTTCATCGTCTCTTCTGTTCCGCCACTAAACAAAGAGGCTCGTCGGATATCATGGGCAATGGTAAGCAATCTGTGGCTAAACCATAACAAAGAAACTTGTATCTATACTGTTAGTGTTTAAATAGCGTCGTCAGAAGGCTGGAAGAAGTGGGGATGGAACTAAGACACATGAGATGCTACAGTAAAAAAAACAAAGTCCAAAACCAAACAGCTGTAACAAAAACTGCAGCAGCCACAACATCAGTAGCAGCAGCTGCAGAAGTGCATCAGATTATCAAGAGAGTTTCATACCAGATACTTGGACATTACTATAAACAGAAAGGCAAGAATAGATGTGTAGATGTGTTCGCATACTTTAGTAGTTGCCATCTCTTGGGGGGCGCTTATGATATTTTCAAAAGTGAAGGTTACATGATTTAGACATATTTTCTATCAAGCGGATACATATGATTCTGTTGTAAATAGTACTTCACCAAGAATTATAAAATCAATCGAATGTTACGATGCTATGATTATCTCAAGATCGTATTTTGCATCTTACATTACATTTTGTTGTTATTCATCAAATTGAAAACATCAATAACGTTTCGCGGAAAGCACTGCTTGTTTCGAGAATTTGACAAGATATTATTTGAATAATTGTCTTCGAGGCAAAGCGTGAAGTTGTTTTACTTAGACGCGTATATCTTTAGAGGCAGAGATTAAAAAGAAAAAAAATAACAAAAGGCAAAAACATAAAGAGAATGTTGAAGGTTATGACATTCATATGTTTATCAGAATAACAAATGTTTGCCGAAGGAAGATGTATTATTCACAACACGAGCAAACCGAATATTTCGAAAGTACTTTGAGTAAATTTATGTCAGAGATAAAGCATTGGCGCAACTGTTATAGGTTAAGGCAAGTTTCAGTCTTATATACATATATTATATATCTGTGATAGCTTGCCATCGGAAGAAATATAAAGCATCACCATTTTCAAGAACTATAAATAAAATAGATTATGAAAGTAAAAGAAAATCCCCCGTATCGATTCCAAAAGTCTCAAGATGCTGCAATAGTGTCCTGTTATGGCACCACACACATTCAGTGCCAAATATCTGCCGAGAGACTGCCCATAAAGGTTTTATTACTATTGAGTTGCGTTCACTGTATACAACACACACACACACACACAAACACACACACGCACGCACACACATACACACACACACACACACACGCACACACACACATGCGCACGCGCACTCAAACAGAAACACGCATTCGTACAAATATCTTTCGTGCTTGCATGTATGCGTATGTATTTGTGGTTTTATGTGTGTAGTGTGCGTGTATATATTTATCTTACATGTACGTATATGCAAATACATATTATTATTTACACGTTCTTTTGTGCATTCATATGCAAGTATATGCGTATATAAGTACATATATATATTTATATGTACATATATGCATACGCATGTATATATATATATATATATATATATATATATATATATAAATATATATACATATACATATATGTAAATATGGATATACATATTTATATCTATATCTATATCTATATATATATATTAAACATCTATATTACGTGTGTGTATATATATATACGTGTGCGTTTGTCTGTGTGTGTGAATGCGTGTGACAGAGAGAAAGATATGGTGTATATTTATATGTAAGTAAATGTATGTATAATCTAGTAGTACTTTCGAGTGTATGTATATATATATATATATATATATATATATATATATATATATATGT
>NC_068991.1:64120765-64123850 GCF_001194135.2 Octopus bimaculoides
CACACATGTTCTGAAAAGACACCCACATAAATTGCACCTCTGATTTGGACCACCAATACCTGCAGATAATTTCTGCTCTTTGTGGATCTTAACATGTCTTTTGAGGCCTCCGTTGGATTTGCAAACCTTCTCGCATACACTGCATTCAAAGGTGTGCACAGACATATAGCCAGAATAGTTGGTGGAGGCTCGCTTTCGATGCGTTCGCAGATGAGATTTGAGGCCAGCCAAAGACAGGCATGGTCTGTCACAGACTGTGCACACAAAAATTGTCATTCACCTTCTCGATCGTTACATTCTTCCTTAGATCTCTTTTGAGTCTTATTTGCGTTATCCTGGCCTCTTCAAATGCTTTTACTCCACTCCGCACCTTTGTTCGCCATCCAACTCGATCCGAAGTAAGGGTTTCTATATCTTCTGGAACCATTCCAAGTGACTTCATAGTAGTCCTTATGCCGTCCTTAAACCCCTTTTTAGGTTTACGCCGATAGCGTTTCCCCCTCTGCAAGCTCAACAGCTGTTTCGGCATGCGTTCATCTTCCATTCGAACAATATGGCCACACTCAATTGGTTCCTCAAAATCATAGCTTTAGTTCAGGGAATACTTGCAGATGCAAGGACATCCGAGTTTGGAGTAAAATAACTCAATTTAATTTTAAAAATGCGACGAAGGCATTTTTGGTGGAATTGTTCTAACAGTTTAAAAAATACCTTTTGCAACAAGTCCAAGTTTCACAGGAATACTACAGGGATGGTAAAACAAATAATTTATAAAGAGCCAGCTTTGTATTCTTATTTATATGTCACTGTCACCAAACGCGTGACACCAAGCCACCAAATGCTTTTGCTGCCCTTTGAACTTGCTGCTGTATTTCTGTCTCAAGATTTCCATCATTTTGAATAGAGCTTCCAAGGTTGATGAACAAATCGACAACCTCAAGTAACTTTCCATTAACAAGAATTTTAGGGGAGTTACAAACAGCACCACATGCAGGTTGATGCATTACAACTGCTTTTTTCAAGTTGCTGTTCAAACCAAAATCATCACAAGCTGAGTCAAATGCAGATACTAGAGATTGCAGACCTGTTTCAGAATGACTGACAAGATCGCAATCGTCAGCATACAAAAGTTCCCTAATGAGCGAAGTAAAAATCTTCGTTCTGATTTTCAGTCTGGTCAGATTAAAAATATTCTCAGTTGTTCGATATTTTATGTAAATACCCTCTTCAGAATTTTGAAAAGCATGTGACAACACAACAGCAAAGTATATTGCAAAGAGGGTGGGTGCATCAAAGTCTCCTTGCTTTAATCCATTTTCCACAGCAAAATTTTCAGAGAGCCTACCACCAAAATTAACTCTAGCTTTCATATCTTGATGCAAAGCCCTGACCATGTTTATAAATTTTTCTGGGCCACCTATTTTCTTTAGAATTAGCCACAAAGCACTTCGATTAAGAGTATCGAATGATTTGCTCAAATCAACAAAGCAGTGGTATATATTCTACTCAATGCGCTTTTCTTGTAATTGTCTGACAGGGAAGATACAATCAGCTGTGCCCTTGGAGGAACGAAAACCACACAGAGACTCAGACACTATATCTGGAACTATAAAGTTATTTAAACGTTCTAACAAAATGCAGGCAAGTACCTTTCCAACCACCGACAAAAGCGAAATCCCATGAAAATTACCACAAAGATGCTTTGGCCCCGATTTATACAAGGAGACTAAAATGGCATCAATCCAGTCTTGAGGCACTTTCTCAGTTCTCCAACAGTGACAAATTAATATATTTAAGAGTTCAAATATTTTGTCACCTCCATATTTCAAGACTTCTGCACAGATTCCATCAGACCCTGGAGACTTATTGTTGTTCAGTTTATTCACAGTTAAATAAATGTCATTTAGATTTGGTCCAAATGCCATCTCTTCTATAAGTGGAGGATGTTTAATTTTTTTCTATCGTCCTCATGTCAACGGATGATGATCTATTCAAAAGTGCAGAAAAATGTTCTACCCAACGCTTATGAATAGAAGCGGTGTCAGTCAGAAGAAAACATCCATTTGCTGTTCTCACTGGAGTACAAACTCTTGGTCTCATTCCTATCAGCTGCTTCTTGTGCCCCTTTTGTTCTGTCATTCCACCATTCCTGTTTAATTTTCCTTAGAGCAGTCTGCACATTCCTTTTCAGCTTTCTGTAAGTTTCGTTTGAGTTGGGGTTCAAGGACTGAGAAGGAAATGTATTGCCTAAGTTTTGTTTTTCCAAAAGTAGATCATGAATTGCTGCTGATCTGTCTGAGAACCAGTCACTGGATTTATGAGATTTAAATCTCACTGATGAACTTGCAGCCTAAAATACTTTTGTTTTGAAATCTTCCCGTAGATTATTTGAGTCAAGATGCATACTTTCTATAGTATTGTGGAATCTTTACAACTTGCTTGATAGTTTAAAGTTTGCAACATTTAACTTTTTGGATACCTTAGGACCAGACTGTCGATTTTTAGGCATTATCGAAAAATCTATTTTTCCACGCACTAGATGATGGTCAGTCCAGCTCTCTGCTACTCGAGAACGCTAGAAACGTCTTTCATATCACGTTTCCTGATCAGAATATAATCTATGAGATACCAGTGCTTATATCTTGCGTGCATCCAGGTGATTTTATATTTATTTTTCTGCTTAAACAGAGTGCTGGTGACAGCCAGATTATTCTCAGTACAAAACCTCAAAATAGCTACTCCATTTTTATTGCATTTTCCAATCCCATGTCGACCTAAAACAGGCCATCAAACACAGTCCTTTGTAACTCTTGCATTGAATTCTCCCAATAAGACAAGCTTGTCAGAAATTGGTACTTTCCTCAATAATCGTGCTAGATCGCCACACAACTGTCCCACAGTTTCATTAGAATGGGACATTGTTGGTGCATAAATACTGATAACGATAAGAAACCTACATTTCTTCAGTTTAATATGGCATGACATGTTCCGTTCTGGTATGCAACTTGGAAGCTCTGCAATGGAGGATACACACACACACACACACACACACACACACACACACACACACACACACACACACACA
>NC_068991.1:64126569-64127986 GCF_001194135.2 Octopus bimaculoides
ATACATGGAGGCTCAATGGCCCAGTGGTTAGGGCAGCGGACTCGCGGTCATAGGATCGCGGTTTCGATTCTCAGAAGGGGCGTTGTGAGTGTTTATTGAGCGAAAACACCTAAAGCTCCACGAGGTTCCTGCAGGGGATGGTGGCGAACCCTACTGTACTCTTTCACCACAACTTTCTCTCACTCTTACTTCCTGTTTCTGTTGTGCCTGTAATTCACAGGGTCAACCTTGTCACACTGTCACGTTGAATATCGCCGAGAACTACGTTAAGGGTACACGTGTCTGTGGAGTGCTCAGCCACTTCCTCGTTAATTTCACGAGCAGGCTGTTCTGTTGATCGGATCAGCTGGAAACCTCGACGTCGTAAGCGACGGAGTGCCAACAACAACAACATATGTATACATATATACATACATATATATGTATATATATATATATACACACGCACACACATTTATGTACACTCGCACATACATATAGTACTATATTTTCGTTGGTCTATAACTGTGCATTTGAATATATCTCGTGATCGATTGAATTGTCGTCGACGTTTGTGAACCATAGAGGAAAATGTACTTACACTGTTCAGCTACTTATTTTGTCGAAGTTTATTTGTCGAACCACTACGTTAAAAGATATAAAGGCTTATATAACAGAAACGCCCCCGTCTTTTACACCTTAAACGCTACATACTGAGATGCGTACACACATGCGTACACACATGCGTACACACATGCGTTCATATATATCTGTCTTTCAGCTCGTAAACACGACCAAAATTTAATTGTAGTTTGTGTGTGCGTGTATGTGTGTGCGTTTTTGTGTGTGTCAATGTGTATATGTATGTGTGTGTGAGAGCTTTTGTGCGTGTGTGTGTGTGTGTGTGTGAGTGTGAGTGTGTGTTTGTAGGACCGAGGAGGTATCTGTATTATTCTTTGCTGTCTGCTGGTGCCCTGTAATTTAGCAGTGCAGTTAATACAATATGCTCAAATTTCTCCAGATACGTAAATAATTGCTATGGTCGATATGAACGGCTAAAACACTTCAAGACAATACTCCAGCATTATCACAGTCTATTGATTGTTGAGTGAATGAGGTATAAGAGAAAAAGAGTCAAAAAAAATGAGGAAGAATTCTAACGTCACAGAAAAAATGGTAATTCTTTTCTGTCTCCTAGAAATTTCATTGTATTTCGTTTGGGTAATAATTAATTCGTTCTCATTGAAAGTGTACTCTTTGTTGAGTACTGATTATTTAATGAAATCAATGCTAATGAAGCAAGTGTATGGTTTGTTAAATAGTATGGCATAGTAATGTAAGATGCGTAAACGTAGTCATGAGCAGACATACACCGCCTCTCATTTCGTCTACTGCATGACCTGACGTGACATTCAGGACGTGGGAGAGAGAGAGAGAG
>NC_068991.1:64128171-64129418 GCF_001194135.2 Octopus bimaculoides
GAGAGAGAGAGGGGGGGAGAGGGATGTATATATATGTGTGTATATATATATATATATATATATATATATATATGTGAGGGGGAGAGAGGGAAAGAGACAGACAGAGCAAAAGAGAGAGCTGTTTCTGTAGTTGTTCAGCTGACTAGACTGGAGCAATGTTAGTGAAGTGCCTTCCTCAAGGATACGAGGCGCCCCATTTCCAAGAATTGAATCTACGACGTAACGGCCGTGAACCGAAAAGAAAAATCACTAGATCATACATGTAAGAGATAAAAGTGTTTTTGTATGGCTTACTGGGAAGGACAAATGCACAGTCCACGATCATCTATATAAGGCTTCGAGACAGGCGAGAGAATGAAACCACAGCTCATCAGTTGGTCTCACTGTTTTACGTACTCGTGGCACTCACTCGGTTACGATGACGAGGCTTTCAGCTTATCCGATCAAGGGGACAGCCTGCTCGTGAAAGTAACGCTTAAGTGGCTGAGCACTCACTGACACGTGTACCCTTAACGTAGTTCTCGAGATTGAGCGTGACACAGTGTGTGACAGGGCTGGCCCTTTGAAATACAGGTACAGCAGAAACAGGAAGTATGAGAATGATGTGATGAAATAGAACGGCAGGGTTCGCCTCCACCCACTGCCGGTGGCTCGTGGAGTTTTAGGTGTTTTCGCTCAATAAACACTCACAGGGCCCGGTCTGGGAATCGAAACCATGATCCCACGATCGCGTGTCCGCTGCCCTAACCACTGGGACATTGCGCCTCCACTGCTTTATGTAATAATTAAGAAATGTACTCAAAATTAATCATGCCACTTTTGAAGTCCAAGCGAATAGAATTCAGTTCAAATTGTTTGGTTATTCACTTTTCAACTGAAGCCGGACCTATACGAATTCGTCAAAAGGATTAGAGACAAAACCCTTAAAAAGTTTCAGTAAGCAAGAAGTGAGTGACATACAGGAATGTAAAACGGGAAGATGATCTATCTATCTATCTATCTATCTATCTATCTATCTATCTATCTATCTATCTATATATGGGAGAATATACAAAAAATAACAACAGACGAGGACAGGTGGTGTAAATAACAAAAGTATATATTAGTATGACGCTCGGGAATACGGAAAGTCTTTGACGTTTCGAGCTACGCTCTTCAACAGAAAGAATACGGAGACAAGGAGAAAAACACGGAGAAAAAAAAAAAATTGAATAGTGTTCAGTCAACGGTCAATCATAATAATGGAT
>NC_068991.1:64129566-64130948 GCF_001194135.2 Octopus bimaculoides
TATATATATATATATATATATGTCTGTCTACCTATCTCTCTATCTATCTACCCATCTATATCTGCCTGCTTGTCTATCTATCCGTCTATATCTGTTTGTTTGTCTATCTATTTATCTAACACACATTCTTTTATTTGTTTCAGTAATTTGACCGCGGCCAAGCTGGAGCACCACCTTTAGTCGAACAAATATACCATAGGACTTATTTTTTGTAAGCTTAATACTTATTCTATCAATTTATGTAAACACACCAAAATCTGTTGTCAAGCGATGTTGGTGGGGACAAACACAGACACATCAACACATACATATATATGTATATATACACGACCGGCTTCTTTCAGTTTCCGTCTACCAAATCCACTCACAAGGCTTTGGTCGGTCTGAGGCTATAGTGGAAGACAGTTACTCAAGGTGCCACGCAGTGAGACTGAACCCCAAACTATGTCGTTGGTAAGCAAACTACTTACCACATAGCCTCTCCTGCATCTATGTAGCCACTCCTGCACCTATCATGTATAAACACAGGACTGAATTGATTTAGTGAAAATACATTTACTCTGAACGTAAGTTTGAAATATGGTTGGGAACCAAAACAAAGATTGCATAAAGCAAACAAAAAGAAATAAAAACAATTTAAAACAGGATATGCTTCTATTTCATTCTCCAATATTTATTATCACTTTTTTAAAGAGAAAAATTCAAATGTAATGTTTTTAAGACGATAAATAGGTGTGATTTGTACAAGATTTGGTTGCCGTTTATATTGCATCGAGTGAACACGTAGTAAAGGCTCCCTCATGACTTGGTGTTATTTGAAACCAGTATTTAGAAGAACGAATGTGTTGATATGCATCAACTCCGACAATCTACCTTCGGTAGCAATTCCCAGTCTGCAGAGGGTTCTGGCCAGGGCGATGACATCTCAACTTTCAATCGACCTGAGGGAAACTTCGATGTAACTATTACAAACAATTGAATCAGAACAAAAAGACAATACAGAAGACCGGGTACGTTTGCATAACGGATCAAATGTTAGATGGTAGTAAAGAATAAATATGCTGGAAGAAAAAACATGGAACACGAATATTGCAAAAGTTGTTCATCCGGGTATTAATTCTTTCACTAGTTAGTTGAAGATTATGATATCGATCAAGGAATGAATGTATGGCCGCAAGGCGAAATTTTGTTTGCAAATCTAAATAAATATATTCTTCAAATACAGATGTTTTATTATCTCATTTCATCGAAGAAGCAAACCCAAGAAAAAACACACACACACGCGCACACACACAAGCACAGATATTTACACATGTGTGGGTATTTACGCTTTATTTTATGTTTGTGTATATATATATATATATATATATATATATATATAT
>NC_068991.1:64131251-64133760 GCF_001194135.2 Octopus bimaculoides
ATATATATATATATATATATATATATATATACATTGATAGTCAATGAAGGCATGCTGAGTGTGTTTGTATGCCAGAGGAAAATAATTCGAAGAAGATCAGTCAGTCGAGGACCCTTCCTCTTCAGTACTGAAAGAAAGATATTACTCAATATTTTGTTCTCTTTGTTAGCGAATTTCCTCTTGGACAACAAGTTTATTGACACAGTCACAGACAAACGTGTGGTTGCGGGTGTAAGTGGCTGCCTGGTGCATAGATGGTTGATAACAGAGCTCTTCAGGGAAGAGCAGAAAAGCAGAAAAGTGTGATTCTGTGGCCTGACTTCGCAAATGCGAACGGCTCCAAAGAAAAGGAAGTTCTTCGAAGACACCATATACCCAGAAAACTTCACCGTCCTCGTTCTGGGTTACTTTTGCAACATCTAGATGAATTACTTACCTGGATCTAAACATTAAAGTGTTACATTTTGGGAAAAAGGTATCATAACTGGATGCACCGTTTTGACAATCTTTTGTGTCAGCAATATTGAAATGGTGGTGAAGTGAGTTGATGAGAAGTACCTAGAACCCTAGACACAAGCCAGAGTTCAATAGACACCACTGAAGCATTCATGGAAGATCTAACCGTAGCGATATCATCAGTTGTTTGGGGTTCCTTCAGACGTGTCTTTGAAATTCTGGCTTGCCTACATCCAGCGCATCACATTTATCATTCAGGCTTTCTTGAATACTTTACTAAATCCTACTAATTATGACGCAGGTGTAGCACTCTCCTGCCATTGGTGTACTTGAAGGCACGTAGCTTACTGGTTAGAGTGTTCGGCTGGAGATCGTGAGTTTGGTTCCCGGTGGCGTGCTGTGCCCTTGGGCATTCTGTGTCGTGCTGAATTTCCCTGACAGCTACGCAAGAGGCACGAGTGTCTGTGGAACGCTCAGTTACTTGAACGTTAATTTCACAAGCGGGCTGTTTCGTTGATCGGATCACCTGGAACACTTGTTGTCGTAACCGACGGAGTTCCATTAAAAAAATTTTTTTAACTTAAAGGAAGTCCACTTAGCAACTCCTTCAGTGCCTTAGTTGATGGCGGGTGCCATTGGTATCATGATCAGGTACACAAGAAGGTTGGGAGCTGCAGGGAAAAGGCCATCACCTTTCTCAGAGACAGTGCTTCCTTTCCATAATCCCAGAATGGTACCTGAGAGTGGATCTCAATGAGCAGTTTGCGTCCCGAGTACACATCGTAACAATGACACTCCGGTCAGACTATGCTCTTGGAAGAATACATGGAAGAACCCATATGGGAAAGCTTGTCAGATTCCAGAAGCTGGTAGAGCAGTGCAGAAACCAAAGTTCGAAAGCGTGTTGTGTAAGGTGCAGGATATTCGTGCAGCAAAGCGAGAGACCATAAATTACATCACCGAAGCTGCAGAGGATAAAGAGGGAACAACGGTAATAAATTGAAAGTTATTCACATCTAGCTGAGTCGGCTGGGTCAACGGATCGAGGATGCATTGTTGAAAGGTCATGTAGATATACGCATGAATACACTCTGTGTGTATATTAATATGTATGTATATGTACATGCATATATATATATATATATATATATACACACACAGGCAGACCCCCCCCCCACACACACACACACATACCCAAAGGGGTTTGTATGATTGTGTAGAGAAGAATATATTACTCAAAGTGATTCCAACTGTTTTTCATGTTTTATTTATAATAATATATTAATGAAGAAATGAAATGAAGTATTAATTGTTTATTCTTATTGAACTAGTATACTTTCTTGCATTTATACAATCTTCAGGTTCATATGTATGTGGTGATAGTGGTGTTCATTGGTTTCAACTGTGGTTGTCTGGTTAAATTTTATCCTTTATATACATTCCTGTAGATACAAGTAGTAGTGCATATATGTATGTATGCTGCTTTTTAATAAAGCACATCATTACTCTACCTCTGGTATTCGAGTACTATTTCTGCCTGGAAGCAATTTTCTGTAAGCGAGTGGAAAACCTTCTGCGATTCGCTCTGGGGGACGATTTCGCGATACACAATACTACATTTCCGTGGGTGATGCTTGTGGCAGGTCTACCAGATCACTCATCACTTTCCAGAGACGTTCTCTCCCCCTTTTGAAGCGCCCTTGCTACACAAGACATTGCGTATGACTCATTGCCTTGTCGCCGTAAGCTTGCTGAAGCTCAATGTCTCTGTAGCAGACTTCCCAAGTTTAAAGCAAAACTTCACGTTAACACTTTGTTCCTCTCCATGATAAAATCGCAGACTACATCATACATGTGATCACGAAAACACAAATTTCACAACTGGCGAAGTAAACACTGCGGTGTCCCTCGGCACACTGATTTATGAAGGTCAATGATTGCAAATGTGTTGTCGCGCTACAATTCAAGTCCGGGAACTTTTTGATACTACCTTGTACATATGTATATATATATATATATATATATATATATATATATATATATATATATATAT
>NC_068991.1:64133971-64135373 GCF_001194135.2 Octopus bimaculoides
ATATATATATGTGTGTGTGTATATATATATATATATATATATATGTATTTAGAAAAGTTTTAATATGTATACTCACACACACGCACACACACACACACACACACGTGTAATTTGATGGCATTTCTTATACATACATAGATATACATACATGTATGATTCAACAACACTAAATTTAATGCACACCTCTATATTTATTTTTATGTGTTCGTGTGTGTGTATTGTGTGTTTATATGTGTGCATGTGTGTGTGTGTGCTGTGTGTGTGTTTGTTTATGTCTATGTATCTGTGTATGTATTTGTATCTGTGTAAAAATTTCACGTATATTTCATTTCCCAAATGATCAAGAACGGAATGTTTTGATTTTTTTTCTTCTCCTTTCATATTTACATTTTCTTAAATTAGAACAGTAATAGCTGTAGTACTACTACTACAACTCCAAACTTATAGAGAGAGACTAAAAAATCAAATTATCATCAAGGAAGAAATATAAATTATCAATACATAAATACGAATTATCAATATTCCCCAGGCGTTTTGTTTTAAAACAAATGAATTAACTCTATTTTATGTATGATTTTTAAAGTGTTTCATGCGCAATTTTGAAGTCAAGTGAATGAAATATAGCATTTAGTTTTAAGGATTAAAACCAAATCAAATACGGGCTTATAATCACAATTTTAACCTTATAAATCCTAAACGTCAGGATTTTGTCGATTCAGCTTGATGTTTGATTCGTATTCTTAACAGTTTAATCCTAAATTAGAAGCATGTTCGGTAGACACAATAACTATCTCTAGCTTTCACGTTTTGATTTAAGTCAGGGAAAAAGCATTGAAGATAGACTCGTACGTGGTCGTGTTTGCTTGTATATAACTTAATCATTCAGTGATTGATATATATATATCAATCACTGGAGTGATAAGAGTAGTGGGTCACAAATGATGCAATGTGGAGTTTTAAAAAATAAAATTTTGTGTTTCAGAAAATCCTATTTTTTAACATCTTGAAATGGTAGCCAAATGTCTTTTAAATGACCCCGTCTTGAAAAGTGAGAGGAGAGGCATTGACAAAAATGTGATGGTAGATCATGCCTAATGCTCAAGAAACGGTTGAAGTGATCACGGACGTAACACCTTTGTACCATGTCTGTTAGGCTCTGTCCAGCCTAGGGCTAATCAACAACCATCACCAACTCTAGTAGCGGAAGTACCACCGCTATCACCACCACCATCATCATCAGCACCATCAGCACAATCACCACAGTTACTACTACCACTACCACCATCACCATCGTCACGACCAATCACCACCACAAATTCTTCAACAATAACAATAATAACAGCAATAACAAACAACAGACAGACAATAATCCAACCCCAATGAAGTAATATTCCACATGCGC
>NC_068991.1:64137893-64140402 GCF_001194135.2 Octopus bimaculoides
CTGTGCTTAACTTTGCATACTAGGTCTATATTTGGATGGTATGACAGTGTGAGATCTAACTTTGCGTAGCAGTCTGTCTTTGGATTGTAGGTCTAAATTTGAGTGGTAGGTATATATTTCGGATTGTAAGACTAATTGTATAACAAGTCTGAATTTGATGATCGTTCTAACTTCAAATGATAAGCTTAATTTTGGGTGTTTAGTCTCACTTTGTGTACTAGTCTAACTTTGGGTACTAGGCATATATATGGATGAAATGACTAACATTGTGGGAAGTTTAACTGCTGATGATCCTTGTAACTTGCTGTAGTAGTCTATCTTTGTAGTAGTCTATCGACTTTCAGTAGTAGTCTATCTAAATTTGTGTAGTAGGTGCGATTTCAAATGGTGGACGAACTGTGTAGGAGATCTAAGTTTTGGTGGTCGCTTTTACTTTACTTTAAGCATAATTTTGGATGTTAGGTCTAACTTTTCGGCAGTAGTTTTATCATTGGATGGTACGACTAACTTTGAATTGGAGGTGTAATATTTGTTAGTAGGTGTAACATTAGGTGTTGAGGCTAACTTCGAATGGTAGGTCTAACTTTGGGGAATTACGCCTCAGTCGCCTAATCTTTGAGATTTTTTAGCGTAATTCTCTGTGCTGCAAGCATTAAACATTCGAGCCCATACTTCCTGTTCCTTCCCTATATTCTATTTTTGTTTCAGTTATCTTAAGGGAAACCAGTATATGATCAAACTGGAAATCATCCTCATCACTACTCTCATGAGATAGGGGAGGCTTTCAAATGTCACGCATTGCTCTGTCCCTTCACCCCTTGACTAAATTAGAACAAAGGTAGTTAACAGATTCCGTATCGTGCATAATTATTTAATTCTCATGAGTGCTGGGATAGATAAAAAGAACGTACCCGCCCTTAAGCCGTTAACTATTTCATCATGTTAACAAGTCATCAGAAGAAGTAAAAAGAATCTCATCAACAATCATAATAAAGTTCCACATGGAAATGTCATGTCCCTGAGGTTGTGTGATGTTGACCTAGGGTGAAAATCATTAAATCTTATGGCATGCAAGATCACATCACATAAACGTGACAAAATGATATCCCCTACGAGGTTATGACAGCTTTATATGTTGAAGTGTGTATATGTATGCTTGCGCCTGCGTTTGTGTGGATGCGTCGTGCTCGAAAGATGTGTATGTGTGTATGCTGCAACTTGTTTGCTTGTGTGTGTGTGCGTATGTGTGTGTGTGCGTATGTGTGTGTGTGCATGCGTTTGTCTGTATGCGTGTGTTTTATGTAGATAGCAGTGTCAGCTCTCAAGAACTTACTATTTATTGATGTTTTGGAAAAATTGTTGCCAAGAAATTAAATGTTGTTAGCCTTGCAAAAATAAATGTAATTTTCTTGTATTTTTATTTATTTTTCTTTTGAACAAAAAAAAAACATCACTGGAGTGGTGCCCTCACAACAACTGTAGCTGAGAGGCCTACAAAATATTAATTAATTCTGATTTGATTGGTGTATTTGCACGGTTATTCACTTGTGTGCGCAGGCTGTCTGTGCGTGCGTTTATACTTTTATGTGTACGCCTTTACATGTTTCAGTATATGTGTGGCTGTGTGTGTATCTTTTGATGTGTATGTGTGAGGTGGAGTAAGGAGGTAATGCCTGTGTTAGGATGAGTGCCTGTACTTGTGAGTATGTTTGTAAATAATTTTCTCTGTGCGAATCGATGCTGGCCCGGTCAAGTACTTAAGAAGTTCGTTTCAGAATCACGAGGACACAAGTTCACGCCCTCTCAGTGGTAACATATGTAAGTGATTTTACAATAGCTTCAAGTCTATCCAAGTGTACTAAGCAGGGTGGGATGATGATTTTTGGATTGACAGAAAAACTAATTGATAAAGCTAAGTTGTCTAGACATGATATTATTTATACTAATGGCAATGATACTGGTGACGATGAAAATGCTGGAATGATTGTGAAGTTTATGATGATAATGACAACAATGATGTTGATGATAATGATGAAGAATACGAAGATGAAGATCGTTATGACAACAACGATGCCGTTTATAATGATTATAATAATGATGGCGACAAGATATTGAAGATGACGAAGACGACGAGGCTGATTTAATTACGACCCTACATTTTTAGATTATTACTCATATACGTATATATCTTATATATATATATATATATATATAAACGATGGGCTTTTACTTTCTATCTACAAATCCACTCACACGGCTTTGGTCGGATCGAGAGGCCATAGTAGAAAACATTTGCGCAAGATACCATGCAGTGGGACTGAACCCGAAACCATGTGGTTGAGAAGCGAGCTTCTTACCACATAGCCTGTGCCTACACACACACACACACACACACTCACATATTTTTTATGTATGCATGTTTATATACACAGATACACACTTAGATGCATGCATTCTCACACATATATGTTTGTACATATATGTATGTATATAAGTGTTTTATATATCA
>NC_068991.1:64140864-64149919 GCF_001194135.2 Octopus bimaculoides
ATTCTACCACCTCCTAGATTTCGATTATCTCCCCTATACCGGAAGAAATCCCTAATTACCTCCCCCTATCTAGAACTCTTCTTTCTCAGACTGGAGCGAACACGTTACAATGAAGTAGAGAAATTTGAAAAGACAACACGAAACCGGTTGTTTCTCAAAATACAATGTTTATATACCAAAAAGATTTTATAACATTTTTATAACATTTTGATAACATTTTTCTGACATAATTTAAATATATACTTTAACCATGTAACACAAGCCTTCTGTAGTTTTTTCACTCTTATTATCTTTTATATATATATATATATATATATAAACGATGGGCTTTTACTTTCTATCTACAAATCCACTCACACGGCTTTGGTCGGATCGAGAGGCCATAGTAGAAAACATTTGCGCAAGATACCATGCAGTGGGACTGAACCCGAAACCATGTGGTTGAGAAGCGAGCTTCTTACCACATAGCCTGTGCCTACACACACACACACACACACACTCACATATTTTTTATGTATGCATGTTTATATACACAGATACACACTTAGATGCATGCATTCTCACACATATATGTTTGTACATATATGTATGTATATAAGTGTTTTATATATCAATTGTATATGATAGAATGATACGTAAAGAAAATCAAGTAACGAAAATCTTACCAAATATATTTCCTCTTAAATTTGATAATGACATGACGATTTGTACAAACGATCAAAAACTCCGGTCATGTGTGATCTGGTTAAATTATGGTACATGGTATAACTCATTACTTTTTAATTATTAATTGTTTTGGGTGAATTATTTCACTTGGTTTCATTAAAACATAGAAATGGAGAAATGTATGTGAAAATTGTGGTAATAAAATTATGTCACTTAAAAATACTAAGAAGAAAATTGAAAACATGATATAATGAGATGCTGTACTTGTTAAATTTAACTGGTTTGGGATGAAATACTTTCCTTCGGCTACTCGAAGTTATAAAGTATGTAGATATTTTTGGAAATATTCATGATTTTTTTGACAGAGGCAACTGCATTTCTGCTTGAATATTTTGAGTTGGAAGCAAAGATTGATAGCGTTTATTGATGCAAAATACGTCTCATCTGTGGAATATAAACGATAGCAGATAATAAATAAAATTACAGTGTTGGTGCTGAAAAAAAGAAATAAAATGTGAAAATATGAGGGTTCTTTATAAATAGCTGTATATTAACTATTCATTCAGCTGATAGTATATATTTACATGTTTCAATACATATTTATCAAAAGGACGGCATATATTGAAAATTTCTGATCTGACATTTAAAGAGTTGGAAGATATATTGATGTTCAAATGTATAAGTTACTTTTCATTTTTGGATAATCCACGGTCCATCGATCCTTTTTCTTTCTGATCTACCTCCTTCATAGATCTTGCGTTTTATGTCGAATGCAGTACCTCTATGTTTCAATCTCTAAGGATAATTACAAAGTTTAGATAGTTCGATTTCTCAATGTTCCTAAAGAAATATGGTCGAAATATCTTTGCTCGAATTCACCTGCTACCATATCGATATAAATCTTATGCATAATGTTTGATCAAATAGATGTGACTTCTGCTTCATGCATGATAGACACAGCATTATGCGAGTGATCCAGAGTTAATCAGTTTAGATTTCAGTATGTTCAATTTGACTTGATTGTACTACTTGCAATCAATTTCCTTATATAAGTACAGCAAATGCAGTTCAGTTTTGAATTATTACTATTGAATAACATTTTATATCAGTGGCCAATGAGAGAAATGTTTGTTTATTAAGTGTAGGACATATATGTTACGTTGAATTTAACGGGCTCACAATTCTAGAAGCACACGTGCCTCCATACATGTGTTGGGGCGTGTTTGTATGTGTGAGTAATTTCAGGCTCTTTTCTAAAACCAACCACGCACGCGTGCACGCACACACGTATACACACACACACACAAATAAAAAAAAACTCACAAATACAAACATACACGTGTGTATTAAATACATACATAAATATATAGAGAGAGACAGAATCACCCACATATCATCGAATGGCATTATAAGATACTAGACGGGGGCGTGGCTGCCAATGATGTCAATGGAAGATATATACAGCATATGCATTCTTGAAGGTGGAAGTTTCAGGTATATGGAAAACTCCACTTTCCTGTCCCATTTCATTTGGAGAATCTGTGACCAACAGAACGACTTACCCCAACATCGAATGTTGTATGATTGGCAGGGCCACTCTATACTAACCTGGACCTCATAATAACCCAATCTGCTTCTGTAAGATATTACACATACACCACCAACTTGCAGTCTCCGTCGACAGGATAAATGTGCTATCTTATTGTTGCCACCAAACTTACGCCCTATTAATGAACTTCAAGCCACTGGCAACCGACAATCTAGATATATTATTTTGGGCTTGCCTGCTCATACTCAATGACACTGTGCTTAACTCTTGGTGCTCATATAGACTACATCCCCTTCCGTGCTCAGACTCCAACTTAGCATCACAAAAGTTTAAACCAGTACCACCAAATCTGATTATTCTCATGTAAAGTTTGTTGCTAGTATAATTTTAGTTCTCCACTAACTCGCAGAAACACACACAGCTCTGCCATGTATATCAGCAACTGCAACGAACTGATGTCGCTAAATAGCCATATCTCCA
This sequence comes from Octopus bimaculoides, assembly GCF_001194135.2. Classification (NCBI taxonomy): domain Eukaryota; kingdom Metazoa; phylum Mollusca; class Cephalopoda; order Octopoda; family Octopodidae; genus Octopus; species Octopus bimaculoides. The sequence continues at coordinate 64,143,560 of NC_068991.1, forward strand.
TCTCGAGACATCAACTTACCTATACTTATATGCTCTAATGTGATGTCTCTTCTGATCTTTCAACTAGCTAGAAATAATTTCCTAATATCCCTCAGATGAAAATCCACCCCTCAGAAAAAATGGGGAAATTTACTATAACGTAGTCCTCTACGAGTTACATTACATTAAAAATATACGGGATGATCACATATGGAACTCTCTTCATCAGAGCTTTGCTCGCTCGGTGACAGCCTAGATAGTAACAACATTTCTAGTAGTTTTTAAAAGTCATCATTTAAGTTTGATAGCTTAAAATATAATTCAGGATTATCATTAACATTAATTCGGCGAATCTTTAGAAAATCCGATTAGTAAATGTTTTCATACATTTTAAGAGTAACTATATTAAATCTTCTCTTAAACTGAAAATCTTGATTTTATATGAAAACGTTTGATTCAAACAATTTGTGTTGCGTATTTAAAAAAAAAAATCGGCATTTTTCTAATTGCTCTGATGTTATCTTTGCAAATTTCTTCACAAATATTTATCAGTTAATGCCGATCAGATCGATACCAGTCATAGATTTTCCCATTTTCATTATAGTTCTATTTTTTCAATTTTTGTTTATCTTATTAGAATGTCACCATTTCAAACGATTACTTTAATGTTAATTTATTCCATCACTTAATTTTAAAATCTTCAAATATTTCAGAACAAAACTATCGATTCAACAGAATAATACTGATAATTGAGCTGAACATCTTTCCTGTTAATTTTGCACAAATGATCAAACTGAAATATGTGTTAATTATAATAATATTAAAGTGCTGTTGTGCGAAATGTCACAAGCCATTTTCTTCTTACTGTTAATTTGGATTTGTCTATAGTTGCTTACTGTTGATACAGCATACTTCCTAATTCCGATTATATTATAGAGCATTTAATATCAAACATCTAGAGGAAAAAATATTTTGCACCTTGGTATTTCAGAACGCATACTCTCTCATTCTTTTTCCTCTCTCATTCCTTTCACACTCTCTCATTCTCTTTACATTCTTATTCTCTTTTCTCTCTCTTTTCTATTTCTTCTTTGTTAGATTCAAATCAGTTTTTTTTTTCCTTAATCATTGTGATGCAATTACAAAGCCACCTCACTTATCTACATATTCTGCAAAATGCTCCTTACATCAAAATTATAAATAACCAGACAGGATCCAATATCATACTAATGGCAGCCATTATTTATTATATTTCTATTCTGGACATATAAAATCCTGATCTCACGTTTGTTTAATTATCAAAGGATAGTGAAATGTAAAAAAGAAACAAACAAGAAAATATGAAAACTAAATGGACAGATCTATGTTACTAATTAATCTTGATTTTCTTATTTTAGTACTTCTGGACAAGTGAGAATTGAATTGACTTCTTTTAAACTTTTACTAATTCATGATCGCTCTTGAGGTGTTACGACATCCATTAACGTTTTGTTTGACCAATCTATCATTCGTGACATCTGAGTTCAGAATGTTTTCACAAAATTCTGATTAGATACAGTGTCTTTATTTTATTCCATTAACGTTTTACGTTTTCATTCTCTCATTACTTTATCCAAATGCTAAGTTGATTTCGACCAATAAAAATTTCGATAATAATGTTGATAACTTATTTTCATGTATTATTGTGTTAGATATTTTATTTTTCATTCTTAAGTTACCCTATCAAAGTACCTTATAAAGAAAACTTAAATTTAAAAAATGCATGAGTATACAGTGAGGTACTTAGCAAGTCTCCAAAGTGTTATTACATCAGGTGTAGCTGGAGTCTTCTGTGACATTGATGTAATAATGATTTACAATTATACCTGGGTGTTAAAAGCTCATTAATCACCTGCTCCTTTTATAATAAGCCTACTTGAAATCCTTTACATTCACACATGTAATCAAACACACCTTTGATTTGAAGCTGGTCTATACTTAATTGATTATTTTAATTAACCTCAATATTTCACTTCCAAGCTCTTGGAGGTTGGATTTATTCCGTTTTAGAAATGGGGAGAAAACTCTTGATAAAGAAGCTGACAGATGCTTATAAATAAATCGGAATACGTACCTTTTTTTATATATATTTCATGAAAACTATAATACGATTAGTAGGAAGACAAAGTATATGAGAACTATAGACATCAATTTGATATTCTTAATTTAGATGCTATTTCTTGACGTATAAAGAGTCTAAAGTGACCTTAACCTGCCTGAATAAAAGTTAATGTATGCGTAGTCACGTGGCAGCTAACTACATGCTTATAGTTTAGAGTTGGAGTCGCAATTATGTGAATTCATTGCATACAACGATAATCCATTTCGTTTAAGATGGACTATGTAATAATCTCTTATTATAATTTTCAAGCAAAAGTATCTTATTACTTTATATCAACATATAATTAAATGTGAATACAATGGAAACCTAAATTATTTTTTCAGAGTGATTTCTCAAAAGATAACATATATATATATACGTGGTCTGATCAATAAATATCCGGACTGTTGCCATAGTAACGAAGCTAAGGCACGCAGAGTGAAGCTACTTGGCATGATTGACCTTGAACTCCACCGTACATGCGCACTAAGTTTTAATGTTCCAGTTCACTTATGCCTAATCATGATTATATCCTGCTGGAATCGCAGTTGTGCTGAGTGGAATATGAGACTTGTTTGGGTAATGCTAGAATCTCAAAAGTTGTGTTTGTTCTGCAGTAAGTTGAAGCCTGGAAGCTGTTGAGATGGCACCCGCAACTCTGTTACAAGAATGTCGTCAAACGACATCTCAGTGTTGCAGAGGAATTGATTACGACTGCATGGAAGAACTGTGACTAACATAAAACTATGGCTGATGGTTAAAAAGTGTTGTGTGGTGTTGCGTGAGTCGTAATGAATAAAACAAGAAGAATAGAAAGAAAAAGATAAAATAAGAACCATTGCATCAGATCTTCCGACAACATTCCGCAATATCTGTGTTCATGGTTGCACCAATACTTTTTGTTTACAATCGTCGCTAGATTTTCTTCATTAAATTTGAGAGAGGAAAATCCTTTATTGCTGCCAAGCTGTACTTGATCATGAGGGAGAGTCAGAAAAAAAAATACTTAAACATTTAATCCACACTAAACTGTTTCAAATTATATTAACTTAACGCTTAAATTTTTTCCAGGTAAAATTCGTCTGGATTTGTTCAATACTCATTCAATCTAGATATGCAATTGCTAGTTCTATCCACCACAGCAGGCGGCTTTGTGAGAACATTAAATTGTGTGATGAAGTGAGATTAGTGAGTTGAACATTGACATTCAAGTACTGATGTGATATGAATGCACAACTTTTTAAAATAATCAAACAGTGTATCAGCCATAAAATATATTACAGACACTAAACACACACACACACACACACACTGGTAAAATAAGAATTTCAGTGTTCATACAGAATATGGATTTGATCTGCATAATCACCGAAATCAAAAAAAAAATTAACTAATTAAATCAATGTACTACCTTATGAAAGAAAGAAGTGATTATTGAAATTACGGATAACTTGTACTTTATAATGAGAGCTGTGTAGTAAAAAAAGGGTAAAATGAATTGGGAAACATAAACGCATAACGTCAATAATGGCGGAATGACAGTGGAGATGGATTGGGAGGTGAATAAGAAGGAAATAGTTGTGTAAATGTTTGTGTCTGAGTGGATGTACGAGTTGAGAGAGAGCGTGAAAAGAAGACTTGAAAGATGTAGAGTCAACAAACCTATTTTTGATGTGTATATGTATCTCTTTTCGTTGGAGTAATTTGAAGGAAAATTAACCTCTATTTCTAGTAGCGTCAATCTAATACGAAGTCACTTCTCCGATTGTAATGGAGAAATGTTTTCCAAACAAAGCGTCTTAAATGAAAAACTTTACATGATATTGCATATTGTTCTTCTAGAGAAGAAACGTAACGATAACGGTCGGGATGCCATTCGTCATGGGTTTCCTCTAGATCACAGCTAATCTTGGACTAATCACAAACATCAGTTAGTAACTTTTTTTCATCTTTAAGTCGAGATGGAGGGCAGCGCCTATGACTCTTCTCATAACCTAAAAAACTAGAGGACGTGTGGAAAGAGGGTATATTTATAATGAAGGCCTGGCCCAAATGCTTACGAAAGAGCAGACACCGCTAAAGGCACCGAAAGTACCAGATATTGCTATTAAACTATGCCACTTTTTAACACCAGTAATTGTTGACTATAAGATTATTTCGTCTGCTACTAAAGCAGGCCACGGTTTGATTTGAACTTATAACGCAAGAACAGGAACAAATACAACGAGGCACTCTGTCCGATGTTCTTACAATTCCGCCAAATGAACACTATAGAGTGATACATTTTTTTTATTAACCTCGAAATGACGAAATGGAGTCAACTTTTTCGGGACTAAAATTCTTAGCCTCGAGAATCAGAACAAACACTGTGAGGTACTCTCTTTATCAATAGTTCTGCAAAAAAGACCTGTCAAAATTGGAGGTTTAATGGATACGAAATGAAAATGATAATATTATAAATAGCTTCAACAAAATATAAGTAGATTCTGATTTTATTTGAAATTGTAATAACATTCATAACTAAATTTTTTAACTTGGGTGGCTTTTAATTCTGAAAAATTCAACTGTTATGTTTCAGCATATACAAATGAATACATTTCATGTGACAATAAGTGAGAAGAATACAAAATTTTAATAATTCTATCAATGAAAATTTTTAACAATAACAGACGACGTGACACGCATATATAAATCTCAAACAGTTTATCTATTTATTTATTCTTTAGATTTATTTTTCTGATGAAATATAAAACGTTTCCTTGTTTAGAGACGTTTTCACAAATTACTTGATGAACGATTAAAGAACATCTCTGATTAAATTTCAAGCAGTCCCAAAAGAGTGAACATTCCATGATTTTAAGAAATATTAATCGATATTTGAAATAAATCATTCATACTATCTATACTTGCAGAACAAATAAATAAACAAATAGATAAACAAATAAATAAATACATAAATAAATAAATAAATAAAGCTGCCATCCCCTGTTTTACGTTTGAACCTTTCTATTCAGATATGTTCAATAAGATATTAAATAAGAATGTTGGATTCAAAAATACCAAAGTGTTTTAATATGTTGCCTGTAGCGACACATATAATCACCTCACTGCACATATAAGTGCACACTGTAATGCAAAGGAGAGAGAAATTGAATTTTCCGGATTTAGAAAAAATCCTATTTTAAATTATTCAAAAATATTCAATCATTGCGGCATTCATATTCACAGTAAGATTTTATAAATATATATCTATATGTGTGTGTGTGTGTACAAATACACAGCATATATATATATATATATATATATATATATATATATATATATGAACGTACGTATACTTATGTGTCAGTGTGTATGGAGATATGTCGGTGTGTGTAAACTATTACATGTTAAAGCTTGATTGTGACTTCGACTGTACGTTGAGAACACTTCGAACTCACTGTGAGAACTCACTGTGACGTCTTTCTTGCAAAAGTCAGCAGACATAGCATACTCTACAAAAACATATTGAGTAAAGCTTTCATTTATTGTGAGATTGCTTAACCCTCTCCCACACCAACTTTACATAAGATGTAAATACAGACTTTTAGAAAGACAGCGAAGGTTTCCTCAAATTTGCTAGAGATTCTTTTCTTTTGGCAACAAATATGAGTGGCTGCAGATTGTGCTGTGATGAATTAAAGTTCTTTTTTCCAAGTGTTGAACACGGTGTTTTTGTTTTATTTTCAGAACTGCTGTTGCAGCTATGAGTGAGCTGCTAACTCAATAAATACTGCCTTGTTAATAATCAAACATTTTCTATACGACAGGGGAAATTAATAGTTACAAAATTAATTACATTACAGATATGGAACGACATCAATGTCCATGTCTTTAATATTTCACAGCATCAAGGCGGTGAGCTGGCAGAATCGTTAGCACGCCGGGCGAAATGCTTAGCGGTATTTCGTCTGCTGCTACGTTGTGAGTTCAAATTCCGCCGAGGTCGATATTGCTTTTCATCCTTTCGGAGTCGATTAAATAAGTACCAGTTATGCACTGGGTCGATATAATCGATTTCATCCGTTTGTCTGTCCATGTTTGTCCCCTCTGTGTGTAGCCCCTTGTGGGCATTAAAGAAATAAGAAACCTTAGCACGGCGGGCGAAATGCTTAGCGGTATTTCGTCTGCTGCTACGTTGTGAGTTCAAATTCCGCCGAGGTCGACTTTGCCTTTCATCCTTTCGGGGTCGATTAAATAAG
>NC_068991.1:64150507-64154881 GCF_001194135.2 Octopus bimaculoides
ATATATATATATATATATATATATATATATATATATATATATATATATATATATATATATATATATATATACGTACATATATTATTATATATTTACATATATATACTTATGTGCGTGAGTGCGTGTGTGTGAGCGAAGGTATAATTTATATGTGTATAAATATATATGCATGTGTGTAGACATACATGTATATAGGAGAATATGCATGTGTATATGTATAGTGTTCGTGTATGTGTAAAAGAGGTCATCAATCTCATTATTAAAATTCTCTTCGGTATTAGTATCTGAATGCTGGGGAAGTGATCTGCTGTCCCAGTTCTCTAAGAAGTAAATATATGACATTTGAAAGCGTCGAATTAATACAATATTAATGATTGCGATGAAAGACACAAAGTAATTGGATATTTATTTTTAGGGAAGCGGGTTTAGTCGACCAAATCAGGATGATAAAACATATATATATATATAGAGTGACGCCGGGAAAAAAAATGAAAGACAAAACAGGTCTGGACAGTATTTTAATACGATGAGTCATAAAGAGTGTAGGGGATATTTATCCGACACATAAGCTGCAATACGATACTTATACACGAGGAGCTATGTGGCCTAGTGGTTAGGGTACTACACCCACGAACCGAGGATCGCGTGGTTTGATTACCGAACTGGTCGGTGCATTGTTCTCATGCGCAAGACAACTTTATTTCACCTTCCTCGGCAACGGACTGGGTTTTTTTAGGGGGAATGTTGCCATCTCGGTTAGTTATATGCGAATAAAACCGGAAAATGAGGCCTATAAATTTTAGGATTCGAGACAATGCTTACGATTATATACACCGAAGCCTCTACGCGATAGTTCGACCTAAGAAATAACAGCCAAATCACCCTCAAATCACATATCGTCATAGATTTTAATGCCACATCAAATAGTTCTCTTTCCAGTGAAAAGCCTCTTTGCAGAATACGCATCGGTCACATCAATATACAGGACATATTTCTACATTTGAGAAGTATATCCGTTTCACGTCGGCTACGCTGTGCCTAATATGAAGAATCAACAACAAAAATAACTAGGAAAAAAATGTAAAAAACGGTATATCATTTGTGTATTTACAAAGATAAAGTTCGGAAAATAAATAGCAGGTTTTTCCCGATAGTAAACAACAATTGCCTTCAAAAACAAATGATTTAATGTACTTTTGATGCATTGTATTTAAAGTATAAACAACAGCTAGAGTAAATAGAAATGGAATATTGGATATAGGATATTGATATTTTTTTAATACAGCGGTTGAAGTGTTATATTTATTGATGTCGTAATTATAAATCGGATAATGGAATTAGTATACATAGACAAATATCCATACACATCCACGCACATCATATACCTACACGCACATATTCCATTTTTTGATGCATGAACCACAAAACATCAATATATGTGTGAATATGCGCGCACAAACATACACATATACATACACACATAATACATACATGCATACATACATAATACATACATAATAATACGTACATATATACATACATATACATAAATGGTCAAATGAGAATGTTTCCGTGTTTTAAATTGGTGTAAATATGTTTTGTAAGCAATTGTATACAGTTTTGTTCAGTTAGTTACGATAGCAATTACAATTTTTGGCATCTACACATTACGTGTCATATAATGTTAGAAATATAATGGAACTGCGTGAGTATAAATGTTACTATTGATTTATCACTCTGTTGACCTTGTTACCGAGACGACGATGACAATTATGTTTTTATATTACCTTTGAATTGATAAATATATTTGTTCATTTATTTTTGCATACTGTTAATGGAATTGATTAAAGAGGGTCAATGTACGATCCAATACTATTTGAGGAATTAACCAAACCAATGAAAGCTAACAAGTACATTGCATTTACACAATATCCTCAATAGAGAAGAGATTTCAGAAGTAGATTAAATATTTTTATTATGAAGGTGCGTTGGCTGGTGGTAGGGTGTTGCATGCGCAGTCGCAAGATCGAAGTTTCGATTCCCGCACCGGGTACTACCTTGTGCTTTTGACCAAAATGCATTTGTTTCAAGTTGTGGCAGTCCACTCAGCAGTAAATGATTAATCCTCTGATTTAATGGCGTCCCGTCTGACGGAGATATTGTAATCTCGGTAACTTGAACGCCATTGGGGACCGGATATCGAATCTGTGAGTCTTACAACTTACTAGCATTCCGACTCACACCGCATGTCAATATTTGTATTACGTGTGTACATTATAATTTGTTTCTTCAGCCCCTGATCCCAAATAAAGTTATTCTTAACTCTATAATGTGTTTATATATATATGTATATATATAAATGTAACTACATGAGAATTGTTGGCAATTTTTTCCCTCCGTCTTCCTTTTCTCTTCGACTATCCCCTGTCTCCTGTTTCTGAAAAATAACTTTGCTCGAAACTTAAGACACCTATTCTTTCCTTCCCTGAGCGTCTTTAAATACTCTGCCTGTACCACGTCCTCGTGTTCTTATTTTCTTGTGTTTTTTCTTCGTTTTTGTTTTGGATTAATTATACATACACACACACATGTATGTGTGTATGTATATGTATGTGTGTGTGTCTGTTTATATGCATGTATGAATGCTCGCGTGTGTGTGTGTGTGTGTGTGTGTGTGTGTGTGTGTGTGTGTGTCTGTGTATATACATGTATGTATGCTTTTATGTGTGTTGGGTTTGCCCCCAACTACTGTTTGTTTGCGCCTCTATAACTTAATGGTTATGCAAAAAGAGACCGATCGAATAATTACCAGACTTTGAAAATATATACTGGGGTGGACACGCTCGTCTAAAATTCTTCAAGTTGGTGCCCTTAATATGGCTACATTTGCATGACCAAAATAAATAACACAAATGCACACACACACACACACACACACACACACACACACACACACACACACACACACACACACACACACACACACACACACACACACACACACACACACACACACACACACACACACACACACATATATATATATATATATATATATTTTTCGATAAATTAAGTACTGGGGTCGATTTTTTCAATCAAACCCTTTAAAATGCTACCCCAGTATAGCCACAGTCGAATGACTGAAGCAAGTTAATGATAAATGATGAAATAATATCTACACTTTGTGATTTCATTTGCGGCTTCCTATTTTCTTTAAGATGACATATTACTTACGAAGTGTGTTCAGAATGTTCGTCTATTTTGGAAAGCTTTCCAGTTATCATAACTTAAATGAAAATTGATTTAATGAACAATTTAGCTAGAGTCTGGCATTGATGGAGTATTGTAAGCATTTATATATTCCTCTCTTGAGATGGGATTGTACAATTTAATAGTTAATATATGCAATAAATATCTTGGAATATTACGTTTCAGGCATAAATACAAAAGTAGTTAAATCTTAGTCCTTTTAATCAGTTACACTGTTTTCGAAAGGATGGGAACGGAGGTGTTCTAACATGTATGTATTCACATTCGTTAGTCCTATAAAGGCGAAAAATAAATTCAATCGTAGACGTATTGAGTTGCTTTACATACGTACATACGCTTAGATTTATAAAATAAAAGAAATGGGAAGTTGGGATACGACTATCAGTTTATATATATAGTTGAAATTTATAGAAAAACGAACACAGGTGTATGATCAACAAGTAGGTGTATGATCAACAAGCAGGTGTATGATCAACAAGCAGGTGTATTAGTTTGACGCTCGGGAAAAAGAAAACAATTCTTTTGCGTTTTGAGCCTACGTTCTTCAACAGAAAGGAATAGGAGAAAATAAACAGGGAGAAAATGAAACAAAAATCTGTAGATTTAGCGGTTAAGCATGGCGACTTATTAGAAAAAAGGCTGAAAGAAGAGGTTGGAAGAAAGGGAGATAATAAAGTACTGGTGAATCCACATGAAGGTGTGCGTGCGTTGCGTGTATGTGATAGTGTAAGTGCGTGAGTGCGTAAGTGTGAGCGTCTGTAACATGTGGCTGCTCATATAGTGCTATGTGTGTGTGTGTATGTGTGAATATATATATATATATATATATATATTCCTCTCTAATTCTGGCAGTATGTGATACAAACACATATTTTAATAGGAATAATATTTAAACCACTTATAGCTGCGTAGTAGCACATTTATATATTCTGACAGGGTCGATAACTGCCCCATGAGCGAAGCAAAGCTAGGATACTGGACTGCACAGTGCCATCCTAATGGGAATCGTCAACAGTTTTACTCCATTGGCGCTATGAAACAGATAATTTTTTCTGTCAATATATATATATTTTTTGCCGCATATAATTATGGTTGATTTAGCTC
>NC_068991.1:64155213-64156313 GCF_001194135.2 Octopus bimaculoides
TATATATATGGTATATATACATATATACATATATAAGAATACATAAGTATGATTGTACGTACGCACATATATATATATATAACGAGCCCATAGCTTGTGTGATCTCCTAGTCCACAGTTTCTTGCCTAACCCCACCGCCCAGCTTGATTCGTCTGCTACTCTCGCCCACCCTGCCCTGCCTGTCCCTAACTTTCCAACACCACCGTCCTCACAAGCACCCATTATCGTCCCTATTGCACCAACGACACGTTTACCTGCACTACTACTAACGGCATTTACTGAACCATCTGCTGTTTCTGCTCTACCTGTACATTGGTCAAACGGGACGCCGCTCCACAATGACAACCCGGTCTCGCGCTATTTATGCTCTACCAGTCATTCACTACAACATCTGTGTGCGGACTGTCTTTGCACAGGGGCCGTGAACAAAAATTAATCTTCTCTCTTCGCTCCTTTGTGTTACATGAGCTCAACTCCCCCCTCCTCTCTTCGTCTGATATTCACTTTCACTCTTCATTTCTATCACCCCCAGCCACACCCATACCCTTTGTATCACATACAGCAAGAATTAGTGACGACTACATATATATATATATATATATATAAACACACACACACACACACACACACACACACACGCACGCAATCTTCAATAGCGTCAACACACATACCACTATATCAGCAGGCACAAGTTTCAGACGCACACACGCATTCACACACCCACACATGCCTCTTCACGCACACACTTACACATTCACACACACCATTCTGACATACACGCACACGCATGCGCACTTCATGTGGGATCACCAGCACTTTATTATCCCCCTCTTTTTCAAACTCTTCTTGCAAACTTTTTTCTAATCATTCGCTATGCTTGGCTACTAAATCTACAAGTTTCTTTTTGATTCTCATTTTGTTTATTTTCTCTTATCCCTTTCCGTTGAAGAGAATACGCTTGAAACGTAAAAGACGTTTTCATTTTCCCGACCGTCAAACTAATACACTTGCTTGCTGTTCATACACCTGTCTCCGTCTTTTGTTTTTTCTATAAATTGCAACTCTCTCTCTCTCTCTCTCTCTCTCTCTATATATATATA
>NC_068991.1:64156530-64159833 GCF_001194135.2 Octopus bimaculoides
CTCAAAATACAATGTTTATATACCAAAAAGATTTTCTAACATTTTTCTGACATTTTTCTGACATTTTTCTGACATAATTTAAATATATACTTTAACCATGTAACACAAGCCTTCTGTAGTTTTTTCACTCTTATTATCTTTTATACATCTAACCACGTGCTTTCACATACCAACTTTCTCACACACACACACACACACACACACACACACACACATATATATATATATATATATATAAGGTGAAAATCATACACACACACACAAAGATATAGTCTTTTCATACATGATCTTGTAATGCTGCTGAAAACATGAATGATGCTAGGTGGGGATCGTCTCTTCATACACTCTGGCTTATGTAACACAGTCAGTCTTAGTGAAGATCCAGTGTGTGGCATCTAAGTATAACCCTAAGCAGCATATATATATATCATTGTTATTATTTAAGACCATTCCTCCGGAATTTTCTTTTAATATGCTATCGATGCAAAGGCCATATTTCTCTTATTGACCACTAGCCAAGTGACGATAAAGAAGTGAATTTTCTTTTGAAGTGTAATTTATTTAATAATGATTTTCTCTTTATTAAAATTCCACAACCAAATAATAAATAGAAATTAAAATGAAAACGAACTGACAAATTGTAAGAATAAGAATAATGCACGTAGAACTGCCTTTTCTTCTATTTCTTTCTTTTATTCACTTCTTTCACGTTCAATTAATATAATCTCTTTTTCTTATGATTAATTACATGCTGCCTAATAGTTTATATGCTACTTAACATAATGACGCTGGGCGTTATCACCTTCAATATCTAGATGTCAGTAAACCTCCAAAAAAGGTGTCAATTCACCAGAAACTAATATTTTAGAGATTTTTTAGCTCCATGAAATATTATCAATAGAGATTAACTCTTGCAATGTCAAAATAAATTGAGTCTTTGTATATTCTCTATTCAACGCTAAAACTAATTACTTTCTCTCCTCCACTTTAAATATTAGTTTTAAATCTTGGTACAAGACCAGGAATTTCAAGTAAGTCTATTAGATCAATCTCAGTTCAGATGGTACTTATTTTATCGACTCCAAAAGGATGGAAGGCAAAATTTGAATTCAGAACGTAAAGACGGACCAAACTCATCTAAGAATTTTCCCTGCGCAGTAACGACATTACTACCGAATAATTGTCACATATTACTTTTACAGATGTGTGTGTGTGTGTGTGTGTGTGTGTGTGTGTGTGTGTGTGTGTGTGCGTGTGAATGTGTGTGTATGCATGACGTTAAATAGCCACACAATATAGAATGCCTGATAAAACGTTATTAGTTAAATGCTTCAAATTATCAGTCGAACGTATTTTATGTGCATTTGTATATTTTGTGCATATGTGAATCAAGAGTACATTTGTTTATACTTTCGTATATATATCACACGTATAATATATACATTTGTGTATATTTGTTAATATGTAATAGCTAACTATTATCTGTTTTTAGTTATGTCCATTCTCACAGCCGATGTCCGGCTAGTATATATACTTGTCATCTGCCATACTTTTTTTTACACTTTATATGTAGAGATTTTGCGTAATTTTGAATCTGTTGCTTGAATTGCAGTGTCCTTACAGTGTGTGAACGTTTGTTTTTGTTCTCTCTTTCATACAATTGAAACATTCCTGCTAGAGACTTTCAATTCCATCCGAACTTTGTGTACAAAAGATCTTGCAAGATTTAGAAAATTGGCAATTTCTAAATCGTTGTTCCAGACATATAGCAACAATGACTGCATGCTATTTTGTTCTTCTATTCTTTTGTTAGCACTTTATCTACTATCTGGGTTCTGAAAGAAAATTAACCATTATAATTTGTCTGAAGAGAGTAATATACTGAAAATTAAGTATCAGCAGATACCTTTATGTTAATTTGCCCTTATCTGTTTCTAAACCAAACGAAAACCTAGGTTATAGACCATGAATAATATAGACCATGAATAATATTCCACTGAAATCTAATCTCTCTCTGTCTCTCTCTGTCTCTGTCTCTCTCTCTCTCTCTGTCTCTCTCTCTCACTCTCTCTTTCATTTCCATTTTAACAGCTATTATTATATAGTCAGTTGAGGCAGCGAGTTGTCAGAATCGTTACCGCGCCGGGTAAAATGCTTAGCGGTATTTCGTCTGCCTTTACCTTCTGCGTTCAAACTCCGCCGGGGTTTATTTGCCCTTTCATCCTATCGTTGTTGATGAAATAAGTACCAGCCATGTACTCGACTGATTCCGTCCCCTAAAACGTCGGGTGTTGCGCTTACAGTAGAAAGTATTATTACACTGTCCTTTATGCTAATTATTTTTCCCACCCAAATTAGAGTAACTTAACCGTAATAATACTCTCTTGACAACTAAAGGTTTCATGTCTATGCATTGTTTTCTTTCGATAAATTTTAATATTTTTCTATTTCAATAAAAAATATTATAGAGTTACTTTCTTAAATTTGGCTTTATACCAACTAAACAAAGGTAATCTAAGCAAAATTAATAATATTCTGGCTTGACTTCTGAAGCTTGTTTTTTTTCTACTTCTAGTTAAACGAATACTATTTTATGGTCATTAATCTTCATTTGTTTTTTCTCCTCACTAAATCACGGTAGACTAAGCAAATTTAATTATATTCTTATGACATCTGAAGTGTCCTTTTCTATTCGATATACTTTAATACCTTCCATTACTTTCACTAAATTGATATAACAACATGTAAGCCATTTACCATTACACAATTTTAAAATTTATTCTTGTTTTTAATATAGTCTTAGGCTTTTAAGTTTATTTAAATTTCGCAACCTTAAAGATAGAAGCAGCTGAAACACCAGCAGCATGTGTCTTGATTCCACACTCATTTACTTCTTTGGGTGTCTATCGCGCTGAGGTTTCTCACTTGCTGTTGGAGATTAGATACACCAGACCCTTAGCATTCATTATATGGGTAAACACACACACACACACACACACACACAGACACACATACACATATATACATATCTCTCTTTTATCTCTCTTTTACTTGTTTCAGTCATTTGAATGCGGCCATGCTGGAGCACCACCTTTAGTCGAGCAAATCGACCCCAGGACTTATTCTTTGTAAGCCTAGTACTTATTCTATCGGTCACTTTTGCCGAACCGCTAGGTGACGGGGACCTAAGCACACCAGCATCGGTTGTCAAGCGATGTTGGGGGGACAAACACAGATACACAACATATACACACATATATGTATATATACATATATACGACGGGCTTCTTTCAGTTTCCGTCT
>NC_068991.1:64162398-64165357 GCF_001194135.2 Octopus bimaculoides
TATATATATATATATATATATATATATATATATATATTCCACCTTTTCTATTTCACTCTATTATATATTTTGATATATCTATCGACTTCCTACATTTCATTTTACAAGCGCCACCTATATTTAGTTTTAAACGAGTCTTAGATTTCAAAACATCTTTGAAGTTATAATGTCTCGTCTTTGATTACATGTTATACTTTCACAGTTTACCTGCTGCAGGATCGATTCTTTGATTTCAATATGAAGATCAAAGTAAATCTGAGTCACTTTCCTCTTAAAATATTGCACTGATATGTTTTATCAATGTTCAAAAAAGAAATAACGATGACAAGAAGAAAGATATAAAATTAGTAAAAAAAAAAAATAATAATAACAATAAATTGAAACTGAAAATCCTCATATTTCTTGAATGAAAGCCAAACGTGAAAAATAGCTAACAAAAATCTTACAAAAGAAAGCAAATTCTCACAAATATAACAAAACACACACATGCGCGCGCACACATTCACACACATGCGCGTGCGTATACATGCACACTCGCACGCACGCACACACATACAAAGAAAACAAAACAGAAATGAAATGGGAAAACAAAATAAAATAAAATTGTATTCAAACTAAGAAACAATACAAACAAGATCAATCGGTTTTGATTTAAATAATCGAGAAGGATTCCTCTGTACGGACGTGAGAGTTGATCTTAAATATATTACCATCGCTGTGGAAGTAATTACATTAGAGCCATACACGCTTCTGCATCGATACTCATTCCCTCATCCCTTATAGATGTGGTATATAAACACACGGAGAGAGATATTTCTGCAATAAACACACGGCCATAACTCTACAGATAAAGTTAATTTGAATATATACATAATCAAATCAAAGATATTTGTTCAGTGACGCACATACAAACACGCATATCTGCAGCGAGCATGTGATTGTTTATTTGTGTGTATGTGTGTATGTATGTGAGTGTGTGTATGTATGTGTATGCTTGTGTGTGCGTGCTTGCGTGTGTGTGTGTGTGTGTGTTTGTATCTTCGAAAATGTGTTATGCAACATCTCCACGAGAAAAATGGTCAAAGCCCCGCATGAAATCACTGAAAGAGAACATACATATTATGTGGATGTCTGTGTATGTTGGGTGTGCGTTTGTGTGTGAATGTATGCATATATTCATATATCTATTTATGTAAGTGTACATCGTATAAATGGGCGTAAGTATGGTTGCTTGATTAAGAAGTTCGATTCGCAATCATTACTATTCCGAGCTTAGTACTACAACGCCTTACTACGAGAAACTGAACATCTTGTGAATTGATATGAAAGCGGGAAACTGCAAATGGCCGATGTATAAATACATGCATGTTCTTCGCCTCTCCCCTTCACTACTATCTCTCTCTTTCTCTGTCCTCCCTGTCTCTCGTTGCTGACCTATATTTTACTTGCTCCCCTTTTTTCTCTCTCTACCACTCTTTCTCCTTACCCCTCGCTGGTCACGTGTGTCCAGCTACTGCCTCCTTTCTTATCTTGGCTACTGCAAAACCAGCACGAAATTCTTCTCTCTCCCTTCCAGTTCGTCTCATCACAGCATTCAGTATACATATATATTTTCACGTCTGGCCCTACCAGCCCTTGTTTTTTTTCACTGTTTCGTTTTCCTGTCATGTTTTCTGTTCGGCACGATATTCCTCCGCATTACAAATTTAATTTGTTTCCGCGGGAAGAGCCATTGTAACAATGCGTCCTGCCCTAACTCTTTGAAACGCTTAGTTTTAAAATGGTGGCAGCTGATGAAGGAAATGTTCTCTATGTGGCCTGTGTGTTTTCTGTACTCTGTTTATGTTATGTCTTTCATTTTGTCTACGTTTTTTTGTGACGTCTTGTACCCAGATATGCATCTATATATACATGTAGATGTAAGCATGTACATACATGTACGTATGTATGCATATACTCACATATTATCTGCATTATATATACATATACATATATATATATGTACATATATATATATATATATATATATATATATATATATACTATTGTGTGCGCGCGTACGTTCATGCATGCAGCTATGCATATATTAAATGTCGTTTGTAAGCGTGTGCCTATTTGATTGTATGTGCTTTCTTTCCTCTTGACAATCGACGTTGTTTATATTAATGAAGACATGTAAGTATTTATGACTTATAAGACATAGAATAAATTATCTATCCATGGTTTATTAAGTTGCGAAATAATTGTCGTTAAATAAGATTTTCCAATGTTTAAATAAATTTTATATTATATTTCGCTCATTATTTATAATTTCATACATTCTTTATGTTTTTCTTAGGTATCGCTCTATATATCCTTTATGTTTTGTATAATGGTATATTAAGGAACTTGTTTTATGAATACCACTGTATTAGGTCAATCCATACGTGTGCCAATGGAGTTAATCCGTAACTGCTGCTGAATAGTAATACTGAAATGTGTATATGAACTCATGTTTTTCTCATATGTATGTACGTAGGCATACACTAATGCACGAGGCAGTTGCAGAGCGGAGGCGTCTAGCTTAGTGGTTAGAGTGTTGGACTCATGATCGTAAGGTTCTGGTTTCGCTTCCTGGACAGTGCAACGTGTGTGCTTCAACAAAATATTTCATTTGATGTTGCTCCAGTCCACTCAGAGGCAAAAATGTATAATCCTGCGACGGATCTGCTATGCTACAACTGTCTCGGGTAAAGGTGGAAGTTACTGTCTCAAGTTATGCTGAGAATGTAGCTTCCACCTTTACGTAAGGCAGCATAGCCCCTCATCTATCTCAACTTTTGAAAATCAGAGAAATCTGTGAAACAAGTCTTTAAAATTTAAAAGTAAAAAATCTAAACGAATCCCAGTGCATTTTCGACATGTTTGTTCTATATGTGTTCACGTGCGGAATAAAGTATATATATATATATATATATAT
>NC_068991.1:64165531-64166418 GCF_001194135.2 Octopus bimaculoides
ATACGTAGAGAGTAATGTAAAAACACTACGGAGGATATATTATAAATAATTAAGATTATTTATGAATATAACAATGGCCAAGCATATTATCATAAAACATGAAGAAGAGCGTTTATAATTATGATCAAGTCACAATTATAACTAAGATGGTTAAAAAAGACCTTACATGCTAAAAATAGCAGCCAAAACTGCTATAAAACCTTTATATCACTCATATCATTTTTCCTCACGATAACAATTGTTTTCTGGCGACATGACAAATAGAATACACATCTTGAAAATAATTGGTTAATTCCCTATTGCAATTTTGGCGTTAGGGACCACTTAAGGGACCCATTCGCCTCGTCAGGGGAAATATTCCTATAGATAGAAATCAAAACTAGTCTTTACCTTGGGGTTAGCATGAATCCCGATCGGCAATAGAAATGTTTTCACCTCTACTTGTGCATGTAACTTGAATTCAAGATTTGAATTCAAACGACATGCACAGCGCTTATGTGTGTGTGTGTGCGCGTGTGCGTGCGCGTGCGCGCGCGTTTATATAGACACATATCGTACAAGGAATATTTTAGCGGTTGCATTTTTAGTATGTAAGATCCATTGGAAATTCCGACGGAGGCCACATAATTGAAACTTCGAAGTAAGTGTTAAACTTCTCGTAAAAACTTACTAAATATGCTAATATACCTAATCTTATTAACATGTGATAGTCAAGTTTAATGCTTGACTATTTATATATGCAATATGCAACTATTCAAGAAAAATGTATATTTATGCATATATACTCACAGAGGTATATTCACGTTTGACTGAAAAAATCATAAAATACCTATAAAATGTGTGCATATACATATATATATATATATACATATTTATATATATATATA
>NC_068991.1:64166754-64172876 GCF_001194135.2 Octopus bimaculoides
AGAGAGAGAGAGAGAGAGAGAGAGAGAGAGAGAGAGAGAGAGAGAGAGAGAGAGATAGAGACCGTTACATGCCCCTTGTGAGAAGTATGCAAGTTTATAGACCATACTGATACATACTTCTGTAATGGTTTAACAAACACGGACAGCTAGTATTCTTGTCAATTTCATTTATACAAGTGTGTGAAATATTAATTTTTACCTTGACTGAACCTTTATAAAACTTATAAAATATATTTTCCAATGGTTCCACCTGGAAAGTTATTAACATTGCCAGGCATTATGTAACCGCTGTAATGTTCCGTTTGAATATCTGTTAATCGACATATAGAATCATAGCCTAAGAGACGAAGAAATTTGACATTTTATTACAGAAAGTTTTAGTGATTTCTACGGGGAATCGACGGTCGTAACGCAGTATGGGTGAGCGTTGTAGGAATGACAGCTTTGTTAGGTTGTTCGCTAGTTCAGTAATTGTACGTCTCTTTTCTGCGAAATATATATCTTTGACGTATTAGTGCTGTAACTATTTATCGTCAGCGACAAATTATAAGATTATAGCCTACAACATGTACTTGAGTCAGACAACATATCGGATGCATCACATAACCCGTTCTGCCGCCAGTATCATTAGCTGTACACGCACTTTTCAGTGTGGCGGCTTGTGTTTCAGTGACCCTGAGAGCTATGCCATCGGAATGCTAGCTCCTTATAGCCCCCATCCATGCTTGACCAGATCAAGGAATGGAAGCCAGAATAATGTGGGGAACACTTCCCAGTGGTAAATGTGAGTTTGCATAAGGCCAACATCTCTTTCAATCAAAGAAAAAAGAAGAGTTACAGGAACATATTTGACAGTTCAGAACCAGTAAGACCTGGAAGAAGACAAGCCCAGAGCCAAGAACAGCGGAGAAAAGTCTCCTATATTCTATGCTCCAAAGGGAGCGATTGGTTTTAGTATGTAAGGATTACATTGTTCATTGAGTCATTCCATAAATATTCACCGTAATTCAGAAAATTGGATTTTTATAAATGTAGCATCTTCAGTTGGCCTGGAAACTTTAAATAATTCAGACTTGTCGATATAAACAGTTTAGTATATTCCAGTTAAAAATTCGTAAAAATCTGCAAAAAATAAACGAGCAACATAGAAAATAAAATAACGTTTTCCCAGCTATTTTCAGCTTCTGCTTTATGTATTATATTAATTTAATGGTGTAAATAACTCATTGCCATTAACAACTTTGTCCACTGTCTATTGTAGTGTATAGATGTACTATTAGTTTCTTGTAACAGAAGACGAAACCAATTTCAGAAAAAGGGAGATGGTTTATAGCATTCTCCTTGCAAACAATTGTCCCTATGAAATTTCAGCGGAGTTGTAAGCATATATACGCACATTACTGCTATCATGCACGAACGCACACACGCACAGACAAACACACATGCACGCGCGGATACATCCATACATACATACATACTTACATACATACATACATACATAATTACCTCATCTTGTCAAATGATAGCCGGCTCACTTTTAACCTGATTAGTCTGATTGACGTTCATCCATGAATGTACACAGATAAGTCAAGCATCCGTCACCATGCTCCTTCATAAAATACAAAACAAACTAAGAAATGATAGTGAAACATCTGTACGTCGTTGGAATTAAGTACGAAAAGCTTTTAGAACGCTTTTGACAGTCTCTCGGTTGCCATAGTAAGTTCTGCTGACGAGCATTTCGAGATGACTAATATTATAACTGCAATGTTTATGTCACTGTATTTTTCACTTAGAAGACCTACCTCCCCCACAGCTATGCCAAAGATAATGGGCTCTACCTCTACTCCTTGGAAATCTATTTAATCCTGACAGGTACTAGTATTCAGGCTCAGGATGTGTCTGGGAGTAATGGTAATTAAGGAGCGACTCAAAGCTCCCAACAACTCCAGGATTGGAGCCTCATTACTGGATGCACTTTAATACCCAGGTATGCAAATTAGTGGCTCCAGTCTCTTGTACCAACAAAAATTGTTGAGTATATAAACAGATTGAAGGCTACCGTTGACGGCTACCAAGCAAGGTTAATGATAAACAAACCTATTTCTATTCGACAATTAGATGATAATACAGCTATCCGAAGGTTCGCTTCTATTAAGAAAGGAGCCAAACGGTATCACTAAGTTTTCACCCTAAATCTTAACGCAGTTGATGTTTGTTTAAAATGCAAACGTAAATGGGAATATTGTATGCTTGCTGAACTGGAATGGGAAAAATATTTGTACTACCTGTAAAGATGAAAACGGATACCAAATTATACATAATAATTTAACAACTAATTCTCTCCTATTTAAGATCAAACTAGATGAAAGCAACCTGTGCACGTTTTGTCAACGTGAAGTAGAGACAATATCACACCTGTTTTGGTATTGTGAATATGTTCAAGCCTTTTGGCAATGTTTCCTAGATCTGGTACATGAAAAATGCCTACACGTTCGCAACATGAACTTTGACCCACAGCTTATTGTGTGCGGGTTGAAAAAGAATACATATACTGATGGTGTCCTTGACCTGCTAATGTTACTAATAAAAGTATCGAAAACCACTCTTAGCCTCAAACATTTTATATACTTGGTTCAGGACAGATATCTTATTGAGAAAAACACATCTTACAATAAAAGTAAGCAAGATGAGTTTTATAAAAAGTGCATTCTCTACCATGAGTTTGTAAATGTGAAGTAATCCTCTCTTGTTACTTCTTGTGGAACCACAAGAGAATACTCTAACTGTATTAAAATTTTAAGAGTGATTGGCGAATGAATGTGTAGTACTGTGTGGTCTTTAATTTAATTTAATTTTATTGTTTCTTCATTTTCGTGCTTCTCTTTTTTAAGAAAAAAAAGGCCTGTTCTCATTTTATTTTGATAAAAGACTTCACAGTCCCCTGGCAGTGCAGTCTTCAATTATAAATTACAACAGAGAAAACCTGAAATAAAAAATGATGTTGAAAAGATATTAAAAGAAATTTTATATTGAAAAAATATAAAAAATAATTTAGATGAAAATGATTCACGTATATATATATATATATATATATATATATATATATATATATATACGTACGTACGTACATACACACACAAACACACATATATTCGAACCTGTTTATGCTTAACCATACAGGTGTTTGCCAATATGTAAATAAAGGCATATGTATATAAACAAATAGACATACCGATTTGTATATTGGCAGGTCTACAAATTGGCATGTCAATATATTTGTTTACATATCACTTTATGTATTGACTAAAACCTTTATGCTTACGTCCATACATACTTAGATATACATATGTACATGAATCACTAATTATATATACATTTTATATTTTTATGTTTTTCTAGATTGCCGTTTTTATCATCCGTTTAATATTGTACTTACTAACCCTTTTCATTTTCTTTTTTTCTCTTTCTTCCTTTCTTTCTTCGTCGTTGCAGTTGTTCTGAAGCATAAAAATATCTGGTGATTCATTGTAAGTAATGTTTAAGAGTATTGCAGAAGTTTCTGCTTCTAACAAAACCGAATTACTTACATGGAATATGATTTCGCATGAGTCTGTTTGCGTGTGTGTATTCGTGCGTTTGTTAAAGGATTAGGGATGTTGTTATATAATCTACCGAACAACTTGTCAATCATCAATAAATACTCGCTTTCCTTAAGTCCCGAAATTCTGTGCTTTTAAAGTGTTCAATATTTGTTTCTTTCCTAGTACTGCATACAATGGTGTTGCCATTGTTGTTTAGCCCCGGATCATGTTGCACTAGCCATAACGATCCATCTTTTTGCACATCTATGCGGACCTTTTCCACTATATATATATATATATATATATATATATATATATATATATATGCGTGTGTGTGTATATGTCTGTATATCTAGCTATACATGCATATATATGTATATATGTATGTATGTATAGTAGGGCCATGCTATTCAAGGCGGGTGGAACCGACCGCTAGAATAGTGTAAAAGTAGGAGATTCTGCATCTTACAGCAATATATATATATAAGGAGGAGAGATGGGCTGACATAGTCTTTAAAATGCTGAACACATGCTATAGATCACAAGGTACGGGCTATTATGCTCTGGTTTAAACAATAATTGAGGTTGGTTTGAAAGTTTTATTTTTCTGGAGTTGATAAAATAAAGTTCCTGTTAATTGCTAGAGTCGAAGGCGGTAAGCTGGCAGAATCACTAACCGCAGCAGACAAATTGGTTTGCGAAAATTCTCCAAACTCTTTACGTTCTTTGTTCAAATTCCTCCGAGGCCGATTTTGACTTTCATCTTTTTGTGGTTGATGAAATAAGTACAATTTGAACAATGGGATCGATGGTATCGACTAATCCTCTCCCCTCAAAATTGTTGGCCTGGCTCCTAAATTAGAAATATCAAATCAAATTGTTCGTTCATCCAAAATGTCTATTCTTGTTGCAATATTTTAAATAATTAAGAACAATAACTTTAGCAGAATCGTTAGAGCGTTAAACAAAATTGCTTGCGGTATTTAGTTACGGTACTAGACAATCTGAGTCAAATCTCACTTGGTTGAGTTTGCTTTTCCTTCTTGAGAATGGGTAAAATAAATACTTGCCAAATACTATGGTCAGTTTAATCGATTTCATTCCCACCTTGTTTTTATGATAGTAATATATCCAAATAAAAAACATGTTGACGGATGGCGAAATGATTAAGGTGATAGTTGAAACACCTTAAGATGTTTAGTGACACCTCATAACTTGCTTCTGTCAAATTCTGCGAGTGTAACATTTGTGTTTCATCCTTCGTAGTTGATAAAAATTACCAGTAATATTCTGCAGTATACTTTATGGAAAATATGCTTCAGCCATGTCAAAAAATTAAAGGACGTAATATATACATGAAAGTAGTGAGTGTCAAAAACACTAGAATGGTGAATACAAAATGGCGTGGCAAGAGAGTATGTCTCTTTCCGTTTCCGGTTTCACCGGTTTAGTATAAAAGAATACTTTCACTTTTACAATTATGTGTATGTCTACTTGTACTATTGTGGAGGCGCAATGGCCCAGTGGTTAGGGCAGCGGACTCGCGGTCATAGGATCGCGGTTTCGATTCCCAGACCGGGCGTTGTGAGTGTTTATTGAGCGAAAACACCTAAAGCTTCACGAGGCTCCGGCAGGGGATGGTGGCGAACCCTGCTGTACTCTTTCACCACAACTCTCTCTCACTCTTACTTCCTGTTTCTGTTGTGCCTGTAATTCAAAGGGTCAGCCTTGTCACACACTGTGTCATACTGAATATCCCCGAGAACTACGTTAAAAGGTACACGTATCTGTGGAGTTCTCAGCCACTTGCACGTTAATTTCACGAGCAGGCTGTTCCGTTGATCGGATCAACTGGAACCCTCGACGTCGTATGCGACGGAGTGCCAACAAACGTATGTCTATTTGTACTATTAACCCATTATTATCATTCTTTTCGCCGTTTCCATCTCGTTCCCAATATTCAGCATCGTTATCCTCCTGCTCATCTTCATTATGATCATTATTAGTTTCATTACAACCTCCTTAGCATCATCCATACCGTGATCCTCATTAATAATATATATATACTCATTAATAGAGGGATAATACGTATTGATGTATCTTGAAGAACACATTAGCGGAAATGTAGCGCTACAAGGTGAAAGCAGCCGATAAAAATTTGTTGAAGCTTAGGAGATTAATTATGTGTTGGCACGAATTGTGTAGCCTTGAAAATTTTGACATTAAAGCATGATCTATTAAAGGCGAAACAGTTCCAAGACTGTGTGATGGCATTTATAAATAAGTGTAAAAGAGGAATGGTACGACGGAAGTGAATATATAATGAAATAATAACAAAAGACAAAACAAAACATTAACTCTGCAGAAATTGCAAAATAAAAAATAAAATAATAATAACAATGACAATAATAGGGAAATTCAAAAATGATAATGAAATAAAAGGGTTTAATGGTTTATCGGAATAACAGAATAGTAAAATATAGAATTTTATTAAACGCTAACACACGCACGCACGCACACACACACACACACACACAC
>NC_068991.1:64178102-64179160 GCF_001194135.2 Octopus bimaculoides
TCTTAATCTCCCTTCCCTCTCTCATTCTTCTTTTCTCCGACCCTCTACCCCCATCTCTCTCATCCCCTCTCTCTTCTTATCTCTGTCTTTCTTTCTCTTGCTCCTATACTTTTATATTTTTTCCTTATATTCCTTCATTTTTCTAATTCATATACATTTTGTATCTCACACCTCTTTTCAATCGTTTTCTCATTCCTTCCGTATTTCCTTCCTTCCATCTTTCCCTCCATAATTTCTCCCTCTTCCCCTCCCCTCTCTAAATGTCACCAGTTTCTTTTTTTCTTTTTTTTTCTGTGTGCCTCAGAGATTCCATAAGAGATTCACATAGCATCGGAAAGTCCAATTTAGCACGCTAATATAACTGTATTAATATTCTGTTCTAAAGTAAACACTTTGTGTTAAATCTAGTTGTTGCTTGCTCGCAAACCTCACTGCCTATAAGTTCTATCGTCAACTTCACCAACACCAGCATTATTATCCATAAACACCTCTGCGCTGCCTCAGCACAAACATATATCTAGCATTATGAACGTCATTAGGACCTCAATTATTTCACCGTTTCCACCATTATTGCTACTACTAAGACTATAGATGCATATAAACACGTTTATATATTTATATATTATACATATATGTATATTAAGATGTTCCTTCTATTATACATACATCTGTACATGTGCATATACGTATATATATATATATTTGTATACATATATACACTCACACATGTCTGCATTTATATATATATATATATATATATATATATATATATATAATCATAAATATAGGGATTGACAGTAACCTGCTTCTCCAACATACTGAGAATTCAGAAATAGCAGTCAAAGAACTACTGATTTCAAAACTACAAATTATTACTCTAGATTGATAGCGATATTTCTGATACACACAGAACAAAAAACAGTAGAGAAGAGCAAAAAACAAGAGTAAAAATTTTATTACTAATTGACGATTCCCTGCCCTGCATATCTATATTTTAATAATAACTCTAAGGTGGATAGTTTAACCACAGAAATTCGTACGAGTCTCTTTTCCTGTGC
>NC_068991.1:64179847-64184363 GCF_001194135.2 Octopus bimaculoides
TATATATATATATATATATATATATATTACTACGAAACACCAGTACTACAAACTACCACAATCAGTATTCTCACTACCATAACCACTATTACACCACCACAACCACTATTACACCACCCACCGTCAACACTTCTACTGCTATTGCCACAATTCCCCCCACTCCTTCTGCTACCATATCTACCTCTCCTGCCCCTCCTCCTCCTGCTCTTCCTCCTGCTCTTCCTCCTCCTCCTCCTACTACTACTAACTGCAATTCCTCCTCTGTCATCACTGTCACCGCTACCACCACTACATGTAATACCAGCACAACCTCCACTAACATATACACCACTTCTCCACCACCTTCACCACCTCCGCCAATAATCCATAGTAACGATTAACATCGTTATCACCACCAACACCACTGCGCTACTACAGCTTCTACCAATCAACTGCAACCGTTCAAAACGGCCCTACCTCTCCCTACCACCACCACCATCACCACCTCTCCACGCTATCGCTTCTATTATTGTCCCTATACCTTTCCTTTCAAACATATTTACCATCAACAACAATCCCCACCTTCACCGCATTGTAATAAACACCACCAACACTATCACTGAACGAGCCTCGTCCATATAACAGTTATAAATTCCATTTATAGCCAATGCATTTCACTTCTATTCTTAATATTCACAAAATTGGTAGGAATGTAATTTCAGCTCCTTCCTATCTTCTCTAAAAGCCCGTTGTCTCCGAAGAAATCGATATATTTAAAGAATTTAAGACGTTATTTAAGGTGTTATTTTCTTTAGCTGAATCTCTTTATATAATTATGCAAATTGTACCGGTTGTAAATCTTCGAAAAAGTTTTCCTTTCTTTTTACATGCAAAATTCTATGTCGACTAAAACAGTATCTCTGAGATTATTGAGGACGGCTGATGAGAACACATGTCCACAGTATCTCAATTATAAAGAATA
Organism: Octopus bimaculoides; assembly: GCF_001194135.2. Lineage (NCBI taxonomy): Eukaryota > Metazoa > Mollusca > Cephalopoda > Octopoda > Octopodidae > Octopus > Octopus bimaculoides. The sequence goes on from NC_068991.1 coordinate 64,180,809, forward strand.
TAAAAATTCGGTTTCGGTGAAAATGTCTTTGATATTTTGAAATTATTTTCTCTTTTCTCGGAGTTACTCGGAACTTACTCGGAGTTACTCGGAAGGGTTTCATTTTCTTTATCTGTGATACAAAAGTTCATTCATTATGAAGCTTGTCTACTTGCTCCTAACTAACTGTAATATATATATATATATATATACATACGGTGTTGCTGTTACTGCAGCTGATCCTGCAACTACTACTACTACTACTACTACTACTACTACTACTACTACTACAACTACTACTGCTGCTGTTGTTGCTACTACAACAACAACAACTACTACTACTACTACACCACTGCTGCTGCTGCTGCTACTACCACAACTACTACTACTACTACTACTACTACTACTACTACTACTACTACTACTACTACTACTACAGCTTCTATTATCCTAGAGAGCTAATTGCTTATTTTCCTATCTACTTCTCTTGTCAACTTCTGTCTGTCTTACCCACTACACAAATCCCTCTCTGAACACATGTCGCAGCCCGGTTTCCCCAGAATAGAAACCATCAATTCACGTTATCTCATCCTGTACATCACAACTTGCACATCTTTAATATTGATATTAACCTCATTAAATGTTTGCCAGCCTGCAAAGAATAGCAAACCCGCATGCACACCGACTCTGCACCACTGATTGATAAAGAAAATGCTTTCTCCGAATAATTTTGCTGGGTTGATGGTCTTCTACGAAGTTTATCTGCCAGCTTGCATCCTTAATGTAGTCCTAGATAATGTTAAGAAGACAGCAAGATTGGTCGCAATAAATGAATATATGTCAGTTCAATCAATGTGGACATGAGCCCTACCCAACAACAACAACGTCAACACCATCACCACTATAAGTAACAACAGAAATTACAGCTCCGTGACTTTACCATATCCGAGATTTTACTACTATTAAACCAGAAAACTCTGCGAACCGCATCCAATAAAGCCATGTGACTTATTGGCCAATATTTGCTCACCAGCACCCCAGCACCTAACACTCAATATCCTAGATACATCACGTTTTATGTACTACAGCAATTCTGACTTGTCCAAACTAGTCGGTTGTGTACAAATACAGTAGCCTCCTACTTTTCCCTCCCTATTTTATTGCTATGGATCGCTACTCTCTGACATCTACCTGACCCAGCTAAATTTTATTTCCTGAGACTTACAACCCAACATTACAATCATATTCCTTGTCTCTCCGCATCTCTCTCCTCTATTTTCTTAGCTGTTTATCTCCCTCCTTTCTCTCTCCCTCTCTCTATATATATCTCGCACTCTCTTTGATCCCGATAGTTATACAAGTATTGACAAAAATCAATATTCATCTATCATATACAGATGTTAATTCCATTGGCTTTACCACACCTCTACAAATTGAACCTTATTCCTATGTAACAGATCAAGATTACATTCACTTAATTTAGTGCAATAATGCACGCCTTACTGTCGATTAATGTACAATCAATCGAATTTTATGCTCTATCATATGCACCGCTTTAAGGCATTTAGCTCTAAATATTCTAATCCAAATATTATAAGTTGAAATCACAAAGTGGAATGGCTTACTGTGGTAGACAAAAAACTTTTTCATCGATACTCAACATTTGTTTTATAGAAATGAATGAAATTATATCCTCGAAGAACCCTCATTTGGTCAGCAAAGCATTTGGAATAACGCTCCAACGGAATTTGAACTCAGAGTGCCGGCTGAACGAATCCTGCAAGTCATTCTAACCGATATTCTAACGACACTGCTAATTCGGGCATTCATAAAATGTAGAGATTTGAAAAGTGGATGATGTTTAATGTGTCTTCAAGAGCGTCTTTCACAAAAAATTGTGACTGTATGATAAAATTTAGAAATCATTATCTTATATAATGTATAAGAAAGAAATAGATATACTAATTCTTATTCTGCTTTCTGTAGATAACAAGACTGCATTCTAAGACGTCAAGAATCAGCTCAAAATCTCTATTTATCAAGCTTTACCAGATTACGAATATTGGCAGGTCTCTTTAAGCTTTCGAAATGCGATTATTCTTATCAATCTATCTTGTTATTTGAATCTTATTTTGCTACTCAGATTAACTTATGGCCATTTCTATGGAGTCATAGTAACGTAGAAAACATTCAACGAAAAAGTATCATTTTCGTTGAAGATATTTTTCTAAAATATGCTACATAGCTGTTGGAAACAGCGAGATATAACAATTTGTTCACTGGTAATAAACAGAAAATGGCCATGTTTATTTCTTTACGTTCTGACATGTGGGGAGAAGACATCTGCACGCCAGAATAAAAAGAACCGACAAATGAGCAATTTACGATAGAACCAGTGAGAAAGAGAGACGATAAAGATGCGATTGGCAATAAATTCTCACCAGTAACATATTGCTTCATATTTTTCTTTAATAATTGTTTCTATTTATTTCACTAGCTACAGTTTTGTGCCGAGGTAACCTTAGTTGTTCCTCGTGATTATTAACAATAAATTTCCTTTTAAAATTTATTTTCAAACGACTTTTTATCGAAGTGGAAAGCTGACGGAATCTTTACGACATCTGATAAAATATTTAGTTGCATTTCGTCCAGCTCAATCACTTCGTTCTAAGCTCGAATGCTTTTTATCCTTTTGGGGTCGATAAAATCAGCACCAGGATCGATGTAATGGATTCTCCGTAGAATTGCTCTCCTTGAGCCAAAATTCAATTCTTACTGCGATGAGTGATGAATCTATTTACTTATTAAAGACAATCTGAATTTACATTTTGAATCTGAATTTATATAGTGTGTGCCTCTAGAGGCTTTTATAATGCCTAATACTTTCAGTTAGCAATTTGTCACTCTTGCTTACACATTTAATTTCAATCTGTGCATTTGGAGAAATAATTCAGCACACCGACCTTGTTGAAATATATTGCAAGTCATCATATCCGAGACAGACAGTGCTGACAAAATCAATTCGCTTACACACACGATCCAGCAAGCATATGCACTCGCATATGCACTCTTCTCACTCCCAACACACATATAAACACACTCGGCGAGTGCAGTTAAACCAGCATACCAATAGAACCGCAAGCTGTGTGTCAGCCTCAATTTATTCACACCGTTGAAAGGCATGATACGGTTGTGAAAATCTGTTCATACACAAGTATTAAAAGAAGAACATATATGGAATCATTGATTAACGACAGCAACAGACGCACTTCGTTCTGATTACGTCTTGTCAATACCTTGAAATCGTTGTATCTTCTGTTCATACGAAATTCTTGCCTTCATATATAAGACAGTGCAAAATGAATTCGGTGATGTTGTTGAAAGCTTGCTGGGCTATAAAAAAATTCGGTGAACACAATTGAAACAGTATTATAGTAACTCTGTGAGTCCGACAAAATTTATGAATTCTTGATTCTCAGACGTTTGGCATGACACCTTAATTTAAGGGGCTTAATCAATGTTCTTTGAACTCTTCATCTTCTAGAAAAGTGTATATATATATATATATATATATAT
>NC_068991.1:64185254-64191948 GCF_001194135.2 Octopus bimaculoides
CACACACACACACACACACACGCACAAATACACACACACACACGCATGTCTATCGATATAAACACATACATTTCTGTGCATGTGTGTATATAAATATTTCCTATATATTTCATATTTTTATATCGCAATTAATGGCTATAAAAATATCCCACATGAATACACAACGAAATTATAATAGCAGGCGTATACCTGTGCCAATACTGTAAATGTCTTATAGATATAGATTATCTCATATATTAAAATCTTTGCTGCCAAGAACACTTTTAATATTCTCCAATATTGCAGTATATGACAAAACCGCTGTACTTTTTACCTAAAAAAGAAAAGAAAAACAAGGCAAACACATCAATAACTGAGACATAGATCGTACACGAAAAGTTGCAATAAATTACACGCACATATACACAGACAGAAAAAAAATAAATGTCAGTTCCATTCCTAATACGTGACAAACATATAGTCTCCTACAAAAATCAAACGAAAGCCTATTAAAAAATGATGATGAAAGACTTTTAAGGAAACTAATTTAACAATATTTACATTTTGTCGACCTCAGAAACAAATTAGTTATTTAGTAATTTTCTAAAAAAAAAAAGTAATTCGTCGAAATTAACCTATATTCTTTCATGTGATTTTTAATATTGTGACATCAAAAGTAACAGCTATGTAATTAGAACACTAATGCCACATCACCACAGTTTGTCCTGTTCTAGTTAATTTATTAGAATGGGCTTTTATTTGTGGAAACTTTATTTGAGTACAGCGTCGAGTTTTGTTGAAATCGTTATTGTCAAGTGACGGGTTAGGTGTTCTTTATAAATCAGCTCTGTTGTGAGAAATTTTCGCATAATACGCTGAGAAGTGTTCCAATTTTACCTTCGAATTTGATGCTACATATGTGAGAACGCCACAATATATATTCATACATTCATGCCTGCATACACACACAAACAAACATATTTGTATATAAATGTATGAATGTATGTATGTACATATGTATTTTAACGATCCTGAAAAGATGAAAAGACAAGTCGAACCCGGTGGCATTTGAACTAAGAAGGACGCAAACTTGGAAGAAATGCTGCTAAGCATTGCGTTCAGTATGCTAGCTATTCTGCTGCCTACCCCCTGCCTTTATACTTACGTATATATTGGTTTCAAATTCTGACACAAGGCCAGCAAATTCGGGGAAGTGGGCAATTCGATTATATCGACCCTAATGCTCAACTGGTATTTATTTTATCGTTCCAGAAAGGAAGAAATAGAAAGTCGACATCGGTGGGATTTGAACTCAGAACACAAAGTCAGTAGAAATGCTGCTAAACATTTTGTCCAGCGCGATAATGATTCTGCACGCTCGTTGCCTTATGCTTACTAATATATTAAAACCTAAATCCAAACTAGATTCGGAATCAAATTGTATTTTCTTGTTTGTGTATTTCTGCTGAATAGTCATCAGCATATCACTGCTGTTCGCAATAGTCATTTCTTCTTGGATTGTTGATAAAGTAGAAAATAGGATTCACTTCTCATGCCATTTTTATCTCTTAAGATAATTAAGTCTAGCGTTTGCCACTAAAACATGGTGTATTTATTCAAAGTAGAAAATCCTTTTGAATATTCCGCTTAACGAACATTACATGGACATGCATGCGGAAACATGCCTTCTAATATCTACCCATTAGCATATAGATCCATTTAATGGCGAAATCTCTAGAGTAACCAGTGAAGCTAGTGTAATGGCAATGTAAAGCCTCACTGACAGGCAAATAGTTTAAATGTTTGACCTGATTGGTAAAACAGTCTTTTTTTCTGTCAGTTTTTGTTGATTGTGGCGACCAAATGTAAATTAGAGATTAAAGATATACGAGTGCGTATATTTTTTTATATATCTGCTTTTATAGTGCATGCATTTATTCTGCTACTGGCAATATGCATGCTTACGCATACATTTAGTGGTAAAAAGAACGACATTTTCAGATAAACGGGTGCGTTCTTTTGTAATTTAGTGCATTTGTATGTTCTTATCATCAAATACCTAAATTATAATTTAGATATTTCAATAGTAGACTTCTATGTAACAACAGTAAAATAGAAATCAATCATATTCCTTTGTATAGTCTTAATAGCTTTAACAGACTCCTCATGCCAAGTCAGTCTCACAATAATCTTTTACCAATGAATATTTTCCATATTTTACTTGCTGCACCAGAGGATATTTACATATACAGAATGATGGCAGTAGTAGATGTTAGACGACTGGCATAGTGTGTATAGTAAATGAGTTGTGTCAATGTCGTCAAATAATTTTCTCACGATACCAACCCCGAACACTGATTTCAAATTTTGGCACAAAGCCAACAATATCATGGGACGGGATAAGACGATTACATCGATTCCAATACTGAACTGGTATTTATTTTATTGATCTCGAAAGGACGAAAGGCAAATTCGACCTCGGCGGAAGTTGAACGCAGAATATACAGACGGATGAAATACCACCGAGTATTTTGTCCGCTGTGCTAACGGTTCTGCCAGCTCACCGCCTTAACGAACTCAAAATATTACTGAGAGAAATGGAACGGACTCTTAAACTTGGTAATAGAAAGAATGTATACGAACACTACTTACATATTCTTCTTTAAAGTAAACCATGCTATATTATAAAAAATGCCTTCTTTCATAAATGAATAACAGATTAAAGAAGAATATTTTAGAACTTCTTGATATAAATCAGTCAAATAATAAAACCCTGAAGACTTAATGAGTAGATATACATTGAAGTTGTTACATCAAATTGCTGAACTGTGGTGACAGTGACAATTAATTAATTGTGTTGAGAGTAACAATTAGACAATTTTAAAAGCATTTCTTGTTCTGCATTTTTATTTGAGTTATTGCTGAGAACACCTCCCTTAGGTATGTTTTAAGAAATCGAACCGGAAATTTTAGATCTTCATCGATTAACTTTTACATTTCAGTCACTTCACTGAATACCATAACTGTAAATTCATTATCATTCAGTACATAGATTTTTGAATTCGAGGCCAGGTCACCGTTTAACTATAATAAAGTTTAGTTTTTGCTCCATTAGGAAAATTGCATGCATCAGTAGCTACTTGAAATGAATTTAATACCGAGGTCGATAAGTGTCTTATAATCCGCTTTAGGAAAGTTCATTTCCGTATTAAATTTTAAGACAAATTTTATCCATGATATTATCTATGTTGCTGAGATAATCTTCAACATCTGTATGTATAAAATCTGTCTGTACGTGAGGAAAATTGAGAAACATTGATTTCTCGACATTTTCAATGCTTTAACAGATCCTGACATTTTAGGATTTGATTTTTTCTTTTAGTCATTTTCTTGCAGAGATAAATTCAAATTTCTTAAATATTCACATATAGCGACCATTTAACCCAATGGAATGATGCCTTCTGTGATATCAAAGAATGTCACAAAGCTGGATTTCGTACTAGTGAGAAACGCAATGTTTTTTGTGCAAAACGTGAAAACACAATCCAGAACTTTCCTCTAGAGAACTCCGAACTAGAGATTGTGGCAACAAAATAGTGTATTCGACATCCGTATCTTCTTCACAAAGCCGCTGATTCTCTTAAGTTTTACTTTTGATCATCATAAAATTATTCCGCAAGCTGTATCTTTTCCTTTTGTATTCGTGTTCGTTTCGCAATCAACGATTCTTTGTAATAGTGCAGGGAGTGTTAATACAAAGAGAATTTGTCTCATGTATGCAACTACACATGCTACCGGTTATTGCATAGCCCCCACCAATAGATAGATTAATATACTTATCCTTGGGAATTCCGGCTTTAACAAGGAAATCGTCGATGCTATTGAAAGTATTCTTTTCTGTGTTTTTCTGTGGATTGATAATGTTTGACAACATTTTGTATGTCATCAGAAACATAGCACGCACATTACAGAGAAATTGTGTACGATTAGTTTTGGCAGTGCTTTTATTGATTTGTAAACCATAGCACCATGCATTCCGTAACATTTACAAACTATCTTCTATTTTCTAAATCTTCGCACAAATCATCAGCATTTCATCTGTTGTCTGCAAGGGTAACATCATTTACCCCCAGTATTCCATCTTTACAAAAAGATCCCCAGCTGCAATGAGAAGGCTTAACTTGATTGTGCTTCCACTATAAAATAGCTAATATTATTTAAGAAAGACTTTGGTAGATTTAACGAAGGTGCCAAGAATTCAAGTATAAAATAAACATCACAAAATACGTTACTTTTGAAAAGTGATTTAGCATCTGCATTAAATATGTTAGAGATTTAATTACAAATTGAAAATATTCGGAAATGGATTTCAACATTAGAGGAGACACATTCAATATCGCAAGACGGTGACAGAAAAGAAAAAAAAAGTAGAGACGTTCATATTTTTCTTGATCTTAGAGCAAATACGTACGAAAAGCTAGGGAAGTAAACTGTCATTTCTTCTTTTCTCATCGAGGCTGGATTTATCCGTTACACGTGACTACTTTTCTAGCGATAAGTTCCCAATATTCTCTTACTTTTTCAAGCTCTAACTTTATCTTATCTTTCACTTGTTTTAGTCAATGGATTGCAGCCATGCTGGGGCGCTGCCTTGAAGGATTGAGTTGAACATATCGACAACAGTACTTATTTTTTTTATATCTGGTACTTAACCTGTTGGTCATTTTTGGCGAACTGCTAGGTTACAGGGATGTAAACAAATCAACACCGGTTGCCAAATTGTGGCGTAAGGCAAACACAAACACATACACGTACATGAGGAGGATCTCACAGAGTTTCCGTCTATCAAAAATACTCAGAAGGCATTAGTCGGCCCGCGAATATAGTTAGAAGCCACTATCCCTAGGGTGCCGCAGAGCAGGCCTAAACCCGAAACTTCATAGTTATAAAGCAAGCTTCTTAATCACACAGTCATGCAAGTACCTAATCACACAGCCGTACCTCGACTGCTGACACGTCTCATCCCTGCTCGCGCGTCTAATCCCTGGTGGGGTGCTGATTGTTTCCACACTGATTAGTTTGTTGTTTCTTTATTTTAGGATTCTTTATAAAACATCATTAACGAACTTTGTCAGCCATTTTTGCCGTTACATGAACTTCGAAAAGTCTTTTGCGAACGTTTTGGCGTAGTACAACAAGGTTTTATATACTCAGTACATAACTTCATTTGTTCCCTAAAATAACGATAAGGAAGATTTTCCATCACGAAGATAGATATATAATTTACAGAAGTTTATTGCATCGAACACATACGCACACACACACTGACACACACACACTCACGCACATCCTGGGGAAATATTGTCTCCAATGCAAATACATCTACAATTCCATGAATACTCTTGTTGTATTAGCTCGGTCAGTTATAGCAGACACTTAAGATTACATACTGATATCTTATTTGAGTGAGTATGTATAGAGATTATTTCATAGAGAAGTTTATTGTAGGTTTACAGAATCATTTCTCGCACACAACAATAATTTATCTTCACACTACTCTATGACTTATCCGCTGGGTATAAACATTATAAATGGAATGCAGTGAAATACAAAAATAAATGATAAAGTAGATGAGATGAAAGTAGATACAAATTTTTGGCAGACACGGATTAAGAAACAAACCATGTAACGCTCATTCATTTAGTGGCTTTTTGTTGTTTTTATTTTTACTTCCGTGATATTCGTAAAATATGCCAGTATATCGTGAAAACAGCGGAGTACTAAAAGTGCATTCTTTTCCAAGAAGTCTCAATATGATACCTTTCTACTCACTCACTTTTTATCATGGCAAATGACATTATCTTATTTTACGACTTTATCAACATGTGTGTGTGTGTGTGTGTGTGTGTGTGTGTGTGTGTGTGTGTGCGAGAGAGAGAGTGTATGTATTTATGTATGTATGTATGTATATATGTATGTATGTATGTATGTGTATGTGTGTGTGTGTATTAAGGCTGCTGTTGGTTTCCTGTTACCCACCAATGATGCGGTGTTGAGCACTCATTATCACTGGTCGATATTCACACACACATACACACAAGAGTGCGCGCACACACACATCTGTGTATATCTATTCTTTTGCTCAATCAGACTTACATTTTTTACTTCGTCGGATATTTTTCTGCTCTTACTTTAAGTTTGGCAGATTTTCAGTTTGCTTGGCACTTATAGACGGACATCCGGAATGGAAACCATCGTCCGAATTAAGTGGTAATATTTAATGCTGACGATTCGAATGTTTGGCCCAAAGCTTCAGACATATTATTTACACGAAAAAAATTCTTAAACACCCCTCTTTCTGCATACACACACACACACACACACACACACACACACACACACACACACATATATATACAAATATACTTGTATATACAGTTATGTATACATATGTATGTATGTATGTATGTATGTATGTATGTATGTATGTGTGTGTATGTATGTAGATTCAGATGAATATGATACTTAAGTTGAGGCACCAGAATTTAGTACTGTATTATCCATACAATTTCAAAGTAAGGTGATTAAAATCAAAATAAGCAACAAGGATATATATATATATATATATACACATATATAAATATAAATATATATATATATATATATATGTATGTGTGTGTGTGTGTGTGTGTGTGTGTGTGTGTGTATATATATA
>NC_068991.1:64192020-64195706 GCF_001194135.2 Octopus bimaculoides
ATATATATATATATATATTATATACACGAGTGGGTACTAAGAAGTTCCTGAATTTGGGTAAAAGATAATACTGGAGGATCAGTAAATTATGATTTTACTCAAGATGTTCTCCTCTCAAATCCACACACATATTGAACTAAGAAGGATGGGCCTCAACCAAAATCTTTCGCGATACCCTTGAAACCATAAACTTTTCAGCATCGCCTTGTGCACAAACTTATATATACATACATACATACATTAGAGAAGAGAACCTTTGTACAGTTGTGGAAAGTAGCTGCCCAGCGGATGTTAACATAAAGCTGAAGATCAGTGAAAAAGAGAACACCTATGCTGAACTATTGAGAAATCTGCACTTACTCAATCCAGGTTACAAGCTCAGGTTTATACCTGTAATTATTGGGGCTTTGGGATATGTAACACATAGCCTAAATATAAATCTTGTGAAATTAGGCTTCTCAAAACCAGAAAGGAGAAAGCTAATTCGAAGACTACAGATCCAATCCATCACTGGAACTGTAAAAATCTGTAAAACTTTCCAGAAGTTCATCATTGAAATATATATATGAGCATGTCTAGATATGTAACTATATGCATGAGAATACATATATAAAACATGCAAATCTGCACATATATACATACATATATGCATGCCTCAGAACTATGCATTCAATAAAACAATGGCAGTGACGGTACTCATGCCAGCATTTGGCTTGCTTGATTCGACGCTTGTTGAGAAGCAATTGACGTGAAAACCCGACAAATACTAACAAGCACACATAATTTTCAAATAAACAGTGACGTTGACCGCCTCTACCTAAAACGTAAACAAGGCGGCAGAGGCTTAAGATCGATATGTAACTATATGCATGAGAATACATACATGAAACATGAAACTATGCACATACATACATACATATATACATACATACATACATACATACCCTGTTGTTGATGTTGAAATTCCAATGACGGAACCTGGGATCTAGGTTAAAAAAGGTTCTTTCTCCGTTGCCAAGAAATCTTGAAATAAACTGAATAATGACAAACATACGTACGTGGACACATGACAAACATACATACGTAGTTACATACATACATACATACATACATACATACATACATACATACATACATACAAAAGCTTCATTGCATACAAATCTTTAATGATTGCATGGTTATATAATGAAGAGAATAGGTTCGGGTTATATAGATTTTGTAATATACAATGTGACACTCTAATTATATCCGGGACTAATTAAAATGCTACAGAAAAGAGGACCAGCGAAAATTGTACTTTCAAGAAATATTCTTTCTGTTTTGATGTCTAAATTTGCCGATATTCATAATATTATTTCATGGAGTTAAAGGTATCGATTACGTCTTCCATTTCCTATGAAGTTAAGTTTGCTTTAAGAACAACGGTCGAATAAACTTCGTATCAAGTAGAATAATATCACTGATAAGAATTGGCGCTGAATGAATTATCCATAATTTGCCTCCCAAACGGTGACTGCCTACTTTGCTTAAGTATCTAAAATTGGTTCTCTGTTAATGAAAATTGAATTTAGATTGTCTGAAAGGGTACGCGGCACTTTAGGTCTGATTCAGCGCTGACTTATTTGAATCGGACTTTTTCATGTTTATCTCGTTTGAATGTTCCTCTCGTTTTCCTAACCCTTTCTCTCTCTCCCTCGGTTAATGTGTGTGAGCTTCTTTCTCTGTGGGTATGAAGAAGGTAAACTGTCAAGGTCAATAATGTTCAGTTAATTAATTGTAATTTCTGTCTCCTCCCTCTCTCACTCTTTCCATCTCTCTCTGTATCTCTCTCTCTCTCTCTCATTGTCTCTGTCTGTCTGTCTGTTTCTTTCTCTCTCTCTCTTTATATATATATATATATATATATATATGTATGTATATATATATATATATGTATATATAGGGTTGGAAACAATATAATGGAAACACCTAGCATCATAGCATCATAATTTTGTAATATCTATAAAACCATCAAACGCTATTTATTTTTATGTTTCGTGATTTATTATTAATGTTGCTTAATACGTTTTGATAAATGGCTGTTTCTTTTCAGATATCAGAAAAAGGTAATTAAAATTCATTAAAATGACAGATCTATCGGGCTTTCAAAGAGGTCAAATTGTTGGTGCTCGTAAGGCATGTGCTAGCGTAACGGAAGCTGCCGAACTATTTGGTGTATCAAGAAGTACTGTCTCGAAAGTAATGACTGGCTTTGAGAAAAAGGCAAAACCTCTTCGTCGAAACAAAACTCCGGAAGAAAACCAAATCTTTCAGATAGGGACTGTTGGACTCTTACGCGAATTGTTAGAAAGTATCACAAATGTACAGCTCCCAAAATTACTGCAGAGCTTAATGACCACCTCTAGAACCTTGTTTCGACAAAAGCTGTTCCTCGGGAGCTGCACAAAGCAGAATTTCATGGGCGGGCAGAAATCTGAAAACCACTACTTTCAAAAACAAATGTTGCAAAACTTTTAGAATGGAGTAAAAAACCTACAGAATTGATCCCTAGAGCAGTGGAAGAATGTAATTTTGTCGAGCGAGTCATCTTTTACCTTATTTCCGACCACAGGACGCGTATACGTGTGGAGACAACCAAAAGAATCATTTCACCTTGACTACCGTCTTCCATCTATTAAACATGGAAGAGGATCTGTGATGATCTGGGGGAGGGCTATATCTTGGAAATCCGCCAGCCCAGTGATTTCCCTTCGTGGCAGAATTAATAGTCAAGACTTATCAAATTTATCTTATGGTTGCAGAGCTGTTTCCGGGGAGAAACGCAATATTTCAGGATTAAAGTTGTTCCTAGTGAAGTTGAATATCTTATCTGGCCACCACAGTCCCCAGATCTCAATATTATTGAACATTTATGTTGCATTTTAGAAAAACAAATAACGAGTCAATAGCCTCCACTATTATCACTACAAGAACTAGGGACTATTTTAGCTAAAGAATGGACTAAAATTCCTTTGGAAATAATTGAAACTTTGTACGAGTCCATTCCTCGTAGAATTCAGGCTGTAATTACTGCCAAAGCCGGTCCTACCCCATATTAAAATAAATTTGCTTGAAATTTGAAGGTGTTTCCGTTATTTTGTCTAACTCCTGTATGTATGTATGTATACACATATATGCGTGTGTATGTGTGAGTGTGTGTGTGTGTGTGTGTGCGTGCGTGTGTGTGTGTGTGTGTGTGTGTGTGTGTGTGTATCCGTGTGTCCAGTACCAAAATGTATTATCGCCTAGACAGATTGAATGTCCAGTCAGCCGATCTAAATCACCAACAAACAAACAGCTGCGGTCAACCATCTCATTCCCATTTGAAAACTCTTCAATGTTCCACCGCCTACATTCAGATAAAAAGCAAGGGGAAACAACAGACCGGTAAGTGAGATCTTCAAGTAGCTGCAACATAATTCGAAAAATTTCACTTTCCCATCATTTATTATCGACGACATATGACTGTAATGTGTACTTATAAAGGTACACTTGTATGGTGGATGGGGAAGATAATGCAAAAAAATTAGGAAGGGAGCGAGAGAGAGAAAGGGAGTACCATTAGTTTGCGTGTGCTGTTGAGTGTTGGTACATAATTTAATTGATATTATATATATATATATATATATATATATATATATATATAT
>NC_068991.1:64195824-64200925 GCF_001194135.2 Octopus bimaculoides
ATGGTATTAAGTTATACATGGCCTGGACCAATACTGGCCGAAACCTATCAAAGTATATATGTATACACGCACACACACGCACGCACACACACACACATACACACACACACACACACACACGCACACACACACACACACACACACACACACACTATATATATACGTGGTTTGATCAGTATCCGTCCGGACTGTTGCCATAGTAACGAAGCTAATGTACGCAAAGTAAAGCCGCTTTTCACAGACTGACCTTATACTCTGCTGTGCATGTGCACTAACTTTTAATGTTCTAGTTCACTTCTGTTGTTTAAACCAGTGCTTGGAAGGAACGTGTGTAGCGTGTGATCGTCATATTAACCATTACAGGGAATGTTGAGCTGAGAATCTGCATCATATTTTGCCTAAAGTTTGGCGATACATGCTCAGACGCTTATGCAAAGTTTTCAAAAATTTTTCATCGTTCTCGACACAATCAAGGAGAACTTGTGCAATTGAATCCCAAATGTCTTTTTGGTCAGCTGAAAGCAGCTTTGAGATAAATTTCTTTCATACCCGTCTCATACCCAAATCTTCAGTGATACTGCACTGAACTGAACGGTAACTAATCTGCATATCCTTTGATAACACACGGATAGTGATTCGACGGTTTCCTCTCACAACTGCACGCACATCTGCAATGTTTTCCTTAGTTCTGCTGGTTGCAAGTCTCCCGGAATGTTCGTCAATATCGACATTTTTCGGCCAACTTGGAAACGTCTGAACCACTCAAACACTTGTTTGCGGTTCATACACTCTCCTCCATACACCTTCTGCAACCTTGCGTAGGCCTCTGAGCAGGTGTCACCATGAAAACTTTCTCTGTCATTGTCAATGCGACGATTACACGCTACATACCTTCCTTCCCAGCACTGCTGTAAACAGCAGAAATGAGCTAGTGTTCAATGTCAATGAGCAGAGTTCAATGTCAATCTGAGCCAAGCAGTTTTAGTCTGTGTGCTTTAGCTTCGTTGTTATGGTAACAGCCCGGATACTTATTGATCTGACCTCGTACATACCTAATACACACACGTATAGGCGCAGGCCTGGCTGTGTGGTAAGGAGCTTGCTTCCCAACCACGCCACATGGTTGCGGGTTCAGTCCCACTGCGTGGCAGCTTGGGCCCGACCAAAACTTACCGAGTGGATTTGGTAGGTGGAAACTGAAAGAAGACCGTCGTATATATATATATATATATATATATATATATACTTGTATTTTTTTCTGATAAATTTTATTCTGAATTCAACCCCCACCGAAGGTAAGTTTATTTTAACACTTTCCGGTGTCGATCAAATACAGCATGAAACAAGTGTTGGAATAGGTGGTAATCAATCCTCCACTGCAATCAAACGTGGAAAATGTCCGTTGCGGTCCTTGTTTCGTTATATTCACAGTTACATTTATCTTTCATACATTCGGAGACGATAAAATATATCAGTAGATTACTTGCGTCACTTTCATCACTCTCTCTTCAAAATTGCTGGCGTTGTGCTAAGAATATGGAGATTTTTGAAAGACAATTGAACTGGGACGCCACCAACATTGATGCACACAAACGCACACACACACATACACACACGTGTATATATGTGCATGTATGTCTGTATTTATAACATGTGTGTAAATTTGTTATTCTGTGCGGATGTATTATTCATTCGCTATAGAGAATCATGTCACAAGGCAGAACACTTTGAGCTAAGAATAAATAAATGCATGATTCCGTTTACGCTTAAAATATTTATGTTTGAAATATGTTGTTTTCAGAAAACGGAGTGACTTTATTATGGTATAACACACACACACACACACACACACACATTACATTGTGTGCATATATATGCGAATATGATAAAATATCTCTCTATCTATCCATCTATCTATCTATCTATCTATCTATCTATCTATCTATCTATCCATCTATCTATCTATCTATCTATCTATCTATCTATCTATCTATCTAGGTAGCTAGCTAGCTATCTATATGGACAGGGAGTTGATAATTTTATCAAATCGTTTATAAATGATTCTATAAATGATTTGTCACAAATATATTACGATTTCATTATATTTTCATTAGCTCTACTGGTGCTGTATATCTATATGTGTGTGTGTGGGTGTATGTGTCTTTGTGTGTGCGTGTGTGTGTGTGCGTGTGTGTGTGTGCTGTATGCGCATTGTGTCATATTATCGTCATTGCTCTTCTGAAAAACCCACATTTCTAGCAGCTGTTTTTTTTGTTGTTTTTTTTTTAGCCCAACCAGAATCATGCATTTATTTGTTCTCAGCTCTACGTGTTTTGCCTTTCGACATGCTGCTC
Organism: Octopus bimaculoides; assembly: GCF_001194135.2. Taxonomy (NCBI): domain Eukaryota; kingdom Metazoa; phylum Mollusca; class Cephalopoda; order Octopoda; family Octopodidae; genus Octopus; species Octopus bimaculoides. Next base: position 64,198,179 of record NC_068991.1, read on the forward strand.
AGTAATGAATGAATAATACATCCGCATGAAACACACAGCTATACACATGTATACATACATACATACATACATACACATGTATACATACATTTATATATATATATATATAAATACACACACACACACACATATATGCATACATGCATACAAACATATATACATACATAGATTCAAACACAAGTACGTACATACACACATACACACATACATGCATAGATACATATGATAGACAATGAGTAAGAGAACTATAGTTAGAGAGAAAAATGCGTATGTATATTTGACGCTCATTTTTGCATATGTGAATATAAGTGTATTCCTTGATTGCATTTATGTAATTAGAGAAACTGATGATAAAGATTTATGGAAGATTTATACACATTCTTAATTAAATTTCCCTGTGCAGAAACAAATCTAATTTGATTCATAGCTTTGCATATATTAATACTAATTTGGCTAAATATAATTTATTGCATCGAAAATTTATACGCATCTCCATCATCTTCTACGTACAAATACGTGCGCACGCCTCTGCATTTGTTTACATTTTATGAGTCTATTTATTTACGTGCGGCCAGATAATATGCATGCAGCGTTACGAGGTGGAAGTTTTATGCATAGATATGTATCTATTAATAGTTAAAATGTATATAAATACTATAGATGCGTTTATTTTTCATTCCTCTTATTATTGTCATTAACAGAAATCCTCATTAAAAGTTCGCAGATAAAAATAAATTACAGTGATTTGATTTTCCATAAGGTGTGAATAACCAACGATTCGATCATTTTGTCAATCTTAGACGAAAACAAAAATAAACATAAATAAATGCCAAATATCAAACAAGCGAATGATAAACTCGAGGTCAATGTTGATGGAGAAGTGAGAGGTAAAGGACAAGGTAACTCGCGCTTTACCTTTCGCTCTGCCCTTCTGTCCCAACGCTGATCTCTCGTCCCTCTTTCGGTTCTTAGCATCCGATCTATAAGCCTCTATCTTTGAAAAGTGTTATTGTGTTATGTTTCGTAAGAGTAGGATAAATGGGACAATTTGCTGAACTTTGATAAACAGCTCACTTCTCTTATAAAGAAAAAAATATATCTCAGAATTTCATACAAATTGGATTAGGGCCATCTAATTATTGAACAATTAATGAAAAAGCATGTGAAATAATAAGAAAGCCAACTATGACAGCCATCTGATTAAATAAAGTAGAAAATTGTGATTTATTGAATGGTGAAATGAATCAGGTCCCAGCGGAATTTGAATGCAGAGTGCAAAGTGTCGGAACAAGTACGACATGGAGGCCTGTTCAACACTATTAGTTCAGCCAGTCCATTGACGTTGATTGATACTTTATCGATTTCAGAAATATGATAGCAAAACTTGACTTCGAGAATATTTCAATTAGTTCAGATCACAAACCCTTGATTGCTCACTTCTCACGACAAAACATTTTATCAAAAATCTTTTATTTATATGTGTATTATTATTATTATCATTATTATTATTATTATTATTATTATTATTATTATTATTATTATTATTGCTGTTGTTGTTGTTGTTGTTGTTGTTGTTTCATTTCAGTGTAACTTTATTTCAGCTACCTTAGTACCGAGCATCTTCCGGAGGCCAAGAGTCGCAAAGGTATTTTTGTTTTGCAACGCATCCTAAAATTATTACTACCTTTATTCCATTTTAGATAGCGAGTGCTTTCCGTAGTTTATGGGTTGTATCCATCAAGGTTATCTTTTGTAGTTCACCGAGATTGGAGTCAGATCCCTATTTTATCATTCCCAGCGCACCATTTATTACTGGTATTATCGTAGTACTAAGTTTCTACATTTTTATGATTTCAATTTGCAGATCTTTATCGTGGGAAAGCTTTTCGTATTCTTGTCTTGAGACATTTTGAAATTGTGGGACAGACATATCTATTAGGAGACAAGGCCCTCTGTTGTAATCCTTGATTACAACGTCCGGTCGATTACAGTCAGCTTTACTGTCTGTTCGTATTGGGAAGTTCTATTAAGAGACGAGGCCTTCTGTTGTTATCCTTGATCACAACGTCCGGTCGATTACAGTCAGCTTTACTGTCTGTTCGTATTGGGAAGTTCTATTGAGAGACAAGGCCCTATGTTTATATATATATATATATATATATATATATATATATATATATACGAGGGTGAGTCAAAAAAGTAATGCCATTTTGTTTAGGACAGGTATAATTACCAACACAGTAATATGTATCATACATCAAAGTGAAGCTGGTCTTCTATGGAGCACATCCCTACTTCTCAGCATAGTCACCGTTTCTCTCAATAGCAGTCTTCCACCTTCGAATGAGGGCATGTATCCCTACCCCGTAAAAATTCTGTTGACTGTTCTTTGAACCACTTCTTCACTACAGTTTTCACTTCCTCGTCACTGGAATAATTTAGCACCTTCAGACTCACCATATTTAGCGCCTTCAGACTATCATCTCTTCAGCCCCATGATAGAGGGTTTCAGAGGCAAACATTATTCTATCAGTGACGAGGAAGTGAAAACTGTAGTGAAGAAGTGGCTCAAAGAACAGTCAACAGAATTTTACGGGGCAAGGATGCATGCTCTCATTTGAAGGTAGAACATTACTATTGAGAGAAACGGTGACTATGTTGAAAAGTAGGGATGTGATCCACAGAGGACCAGCTTCATTTTGATGTATGATACATGTTTCGATCTTGGTGATTACCTGTCCTAAACA
>NC_068991.1:64200935-64213941 GCF_001194135.2 Octopus bimaculoides
ATATATATATATATATATACAACGAGCTTCGATACTATATCTGTCCACTAAATTCACTGACATGATATTTGTCGACGCGGTGTCACAGTGGAAGACTGTGGCACCGCGGTGACGCGCAATGGGATTGAACCCAAATTCCAAAATCTAATGGTTGCACAATAAACTTCTTAAGCTCACACTGATATCATCGTCAGTTTCGAAAATATTGTGTCGACAACAACAACATCAACAACAAAAGATGCCCTTGATTGTACTTAATGGAAACATGTGAGACGATGTGTCTAATCTTAATATTAATTTTTTAAATGTTTATGATAACATCATTAAAGATTATTAACTATTACTATAGTTACTTAAATTCTTCTAGAGTAAAACGTTAGGCAAGCGCATTAATTGAATATCAAGATAGTAAAACGTCATATGAAAGAGAGTCTTAATTATTAATAGGTCATAGTAATTAGCAATTTAGTGTTCATGCTTTAGTAGAAAATCTAGGGTATTTTAGAAGCAATATTTTATGTCGTTGTTATTGGGATCCTATCCTCCTCATCATCATCATATCATCATCATCATCATCATCATCATCGTCGTCGTCATCATCATCATCATTATTATCATCATCATCATCATCATTATCATCATCATCATCATCATCATCATCATCATCATCATCATCGTCGTCGTCGTCATCATCATCATCATCATCATCATCATCATCATCATCATCATCATCGTCGTCGTCGTCGTCATCATCATCAAAAACAGTGCGACTACCGTTGCTATCACCAATTTTAACACCAACACTACACTTGCAGTGATTACATCAGGATTATTGTCATCTAAATATCCCTCCTCCTCCTCCTGTGCTTTCCTCCTCCCCTTTCCCTCCCCTTCCTCTTCCACTTCCTCTTCCTCCCTCTCTCCACCTCTTGCTCCTTTTCTCCCTCTTCCCCTTCACTTCCGCCTCCACTTCCCCTTTCCTCTTCCTCCTCCCCTTCCTCTTTCTCTTCCTTCTCCTCCTCCTCCGCTCCCTCCACCTCTTGCTCCTTTTCTTCCTTTTCTCTTCCGCCTCCACTTCCTCTCCCTCTTCCTCTTTCTCTTCCTTCTCTTCCTCCTCCTCTCCCTCCACCTCTTGCCCCTTTTCTTCTCCTTCTCTTCCTCCTCCTCTCCCTCTACCTCTTGCTCCTTTTCTTCCCCTTCTCTCCCCCCTCCCTTTCCTCTTTCCCTCTTCCTCCTCCCCTCTCCTCTTTCTCTTTCTTCTCTTCCCTTCCTCTTCCTTTTTCTCCCTTTTCCTCTCCCAGCTCTTGCTCATTTTTCTCCTCTTCCTCTCTTTCCCTGGCCTTCTCTTCCCCTTCTTTTTATTCTTCCTCCTCTCCCTCCACCTCTTGCTCCTTTTCTTCCCCTTCTCTCCCTCCTCCCTTTCCTCTCTCCCTCTTCCTCCTCCCCTTTCCTCTTTCTCTTTCTTCTGTTCCCTCCCTCTTCCTTTTCCTCCCTCTTCCTCTCCCACCTCTTGCTCATTTTTCTCCCCTTCCTCTCTTTTCCTGGCCTTCTCTTCCCCTTCTTTTTATTCTTCCTCCTCTCCCTCCACTGCTTGCTCCTTTTCTTTCTCCTCTCCCACTACTCTCTGCTTCTTCCTCCCCTCATTCCCCTCTTCGTTTCTTCCTACCCTCTTCCCCTCCTCTTTTCTTCTCCCCTTCCACCCCTCCTCTTTTCTTCTCCCCTTCCGCCCCTCCTCTCTTCTCCCTCTACTTCTTCCCCTCTTCCTCCCTCTTCCCCTCCTCTTCCCCTCCTCTTCCCCTCATACTCCCCTCCACTTCCCCTCCCACTCCCCTCTTCTTCTGCTCTCCCACCCTTCTTTCCCTCCTCCTCATCCACAAAAACACTACCGCCAACATCGCCATCACCGACCTTACATAGTACAGGGCAATTTAGAGACGAGAAATGTTGTCATCGTCAACGTCATCATCATCTTCATAATCATGATCATGATCCTCATTAACATCATCAAAAACGTTATTGCCATCATTTTAATCATTGCTAACTCTAACACTAACATTATCATTAGCACGCCCTAACTCTGTAATTACGTAACAACATTCGCAATGCGAAGAAATAAAACCTACTGTGAAGGTGAAGGCATTTCAGGTATTTAAATTTAAATTGAATTCGATTCTTCTCATATATTTCCCTCACAGTGTATGTATCGGTTTTCCTAATTAATCATAATTTTTAGCACAAAATCAACCCTGGTCAAACCGACCTAGGTCCAAAGATTTCTCTGACAAGACTATTTCGACTCTCTCTCAAACGTAGTTTAATTAGAATTAGATTAAATAATGTTCATCGTTCCTTAAACTGATAGAACGTACTTATGAGGAGATTTTGTTACTGCTATTTCTAGCATGTCGAACCTGTGGATCATTGGTGTCCTGGTTGTTGTTCTTTTTCCTAACTACCGAGGACAATGTAGTTCTAGACTATTAAAACTATGTTGTTCTAGACCAGTGGTTCCCAAACTATGAATCTCGACCTACTGATGGGTCGCGAACGGAATCCTAGTGGGTCGCAAAAAGTTATAAAATTACGCATTAGCTTTGATTAATTGCTGTCTATCGAAATAGTTCAAGACTCATGTTTTCAATACCAGACTGGTTGTTTTATCAAGCAGTAGGCTTTTTTCACGAACTTAACAAATCAGAGGTGGTCATTTTCTCAAGTTATTTAATTCGTACGTAATCGTAAAAAGGAAAAGTCTGTTTTTGCCCAGTAGAGTTAAGTGGGTCGCCATAAACTGGTGTCATAAATAGAGGGTCGTGTCTCTAAAAAGTTTGGGAACCACTGTTCTAGAATCTACCATCTTGTAAAAGTCTAAATACTAGACATGTAACAATATGTAGGAAAATAATGTTTTCAAGATGACAAGATGCGCTTTAAGGGAGTTTGACTTTTGTCTATATGGGAAGTCGCATGTCATGTAACAGAGTAGATATTACGCCATTGGCTCTATGTTTTACCTGATTAGATTCTTATTGAGATATCAGAGATCAAAGCTTGCAAGATCTTCCATTTTACACTGTCAGTCACTCGAATTCACTGATGTAGAAGCATGAAAGTTGCATAATTTCACACCATCACCCATACATAAATTGTAGCACATATCTTAAAACTTTTTGCACTAACAGTGAGTCGTTGGAGGATTAATGGAATCATTTTAAATATTTATATTCTTGTCAACTGACATGTGTCACATTTTTACTGCTTTAATGCCTGAGCAAAAAGAAAGTAAAATAACTAAAGAAATAGACTTTTGTGAAACTGATGCCTTTAAATGTATTTATTTAATATTTATGATGTGACTGAACATAAACATGTTTTTTAAATTGCCAGCTAGTTTCAACAGTCAATAAGATCCATCTGTAATTTCTTTCATAAACAGAACTACCAGCACTCTAATACAATCAGTATGTTTGTGGTCCTGACAGACGTGTGGACATTGATCTATGATATTAACATATGAAGCTGAACAGAATCAATTAGTGAGAAAAATAAAATGTAAATGTATGCGGGTGATAATGTGTTGAATTTAGTTTAGTAGGTTGCTTGGTACTTCCAGTTAGTCGAGTTTGTCAAGTAAACGTGCAGTCTATGCAGAAATACTGACCAAATATATGCTAAATAATAATGACATTCCATTGGTAAAAAATGTAGGAATTTGTTGAGGAAACTAGGCTGAAGCAAGAAAGGAAGAATGATGTAAATAAGTGCAAGAATGTTATACAAATGAAAACAAAAATCAAGTGTATATCGTATATGCATATGCATTTATTTGTTTATTTACGTGTTACTTCTATAGGTAGGTTAGCTCGGCATTGTGGATTACTTCACTGGAGGAATGAATTTACGTAAAAAGTTTAGAATGCAAGAGAGATTATGGATTATGTGATGTCGTTACATAGATAGGTAAATTATAAAACAAATAACAAAAACTTTGATGCTCCGGTTTTATTTCTATTTTACGCAGCTTCAATCTCATCAAAATCATTTTAGAAATAATGTCTTTTCTTCATATTCCGTGGGTACAGAGAGAGTTACTTTGAAAGATTCTTGAAGGATTCGGTCGAACAAATCACCCCAAAGCGCTTCTTTGCTAAACCTGGTACTTTATCGTTTTCATTTGCTGTAAAGAAACTAACACCGGTTGTCAAGCGATAGCGGGGAGGAAAAAGAGATACAGACATACAGACATACAGACATACGCATACATACATATACGACATGTTTCCACACAGTTTACGCCTACCAAATTTATTCCCATGGCTTTGGTCGCCTAAAAGCTATAGTAGATGACGTTTACTTTAGCTATGTGCCACGCAGTGTGTCTAACCCCGAACCTACGCAATTGGAAAGCGAGCATTTTAACAACACAGTTACGCCTGCGCTTGATTTCCAGTTTACTTCCATTGTATTGCACCTTGCTTTGGTATCTTCGATCTTATCGTTGAGTCGACCAAAACCTTATCAGTGAAATCTGATACACGGAAGATGTATGGAAGCCCGTCAGAAGGGACGCTCCTGTTCTTTATCGGTTCGGGTTAAAAGTATCTTCTAGTGCTCAAGTAATCTTAGGTGACATCACTCTATTGCAAGCGGCCGAACTTGGTCTCTGGTCTATGAATAACTTCCTCACAGCCTTTCATTCTGTAACTTCGAAGGCCATTAAAGGGTCATGAGTACTGTACCTACATTACTCTGACAAGTCAGTAAAGACATTCTAAATATTAACTACTCTGAGATTAGATAAAGCGATTTGTTATTTGAAGAACGAATGAATAATTTCGGGGATGTACTTGTCTGGCAAGTAATTTGATCAGAGACTGTATATTGAAACTAAAGTAATATCAACGTTGAAGGCACATATTGGTTCTTTAAAAAACACACAAAAACTATTAACTTCACTTAAACAGTTATTTTTTTATTTTAAAATCTTCGTCGAACAATTTGCAACCTAGTCGCTGACACTGTTCCACTGAGATGCAACAAAGTACTATTTTTATGCAAAAATTAAATCATTTTGTAGTACAATCTCTATGTAATAGCTTAGCTTTCCAAGAGAAATAAATTCAAGACTGAGAGCTTGTTGAGACATTATGCTGTTCGATTAATAGTTCATCATAGGTTACACGTTACATCCATGACCAATACCCTTTATTTCTCTGATAGTACTCCACGAAGTAAATAGATGCTACGATGAAAAGACAAAACAAAACGACACATCGCTGTGGATGTAGATGATAGTGAATAACTTATAATTTAGTCATCCTGTCATGAATACAACTTGCCATAGAACAATTATTAATTCAAACAAAGACTAGAAATGCAATGCTTAATGTCACAAAACTAGGTTAATTAGTCACACGTCCCCCAGCATGGAGGGTATTTATAAAAGCCAGGTTATTTACACAAAGCATCTCGTGATGAAATTTCACGCTCAAATTCACTCCAAATATCATCTCGCAATGTCTCTTCCTAACACTTTACCATCATACTCAACTGGCCTGTAGATCGAATATTTTTCTGCTGTTGCTTATGTTATTTGGTTTAAAGAGTTTAAATATTTAACATTCCCCAAGAATCGATCTGTATCTGCTGCGAAAACCTATTAATCGATTCTGACATTTTAAAATATATTAGATTATCAACGAAATGTGATAAACATGGGAGTTAACCATTATACAAAGCCATTATAAACAAGAAACAACAGAATTTGATTATCAATTATTTATAAAATCATAAAGATCCATAATGCGATGTTTGATTCATTAGTAATATTAATTGGATTAACGATAAATCTCCTATTCTCGGCTAAGAGAAAATATCTTTCAGGAAAGCAGAGTAAGCGCCCAGTTTATATTCGTATGTGAAGTGAGACATAATAAAATTAAATGGCCAACCAAGAAACACAAAGAAATTCTACTTCAAAGAGGGTATACCATGTAGTCTTTCCATTTGCTCGAAATAGAAGCCCAAACCCGCTTAACATTAGCGTCCATACACAAGATATTCATTTAATGTATTTTTGATACGGAATTCTCGAAACAGAAGAAAAACAAGATGTAATCATGGCTGCAACTCTTTTAATTGTACGTTTATTAACTTAGAGCTGATCAAGGGCTACACACATCAACAATGATCGTACTTAAATTCATGACACACAAATCACCAATCCAATGCCACTTCTTGTCATTTATTCATCTTTTTTTACCCCCTTTATGAAAAGCGAATAACAGTAGGATTTGCTGACAGGAGTCAAACATTCTGTTCAATGCACTTACGACTTTGCACATTCACCACTTTATGGCACGAAAGAGTTCAAGGCATTTTCAGATGTTATTTCAATTCTGCCATCGCTTCATTGTTGTTGGCACTCCGTCGCTTACGACGTCGAGGGTTCCAGTTGATCCGATCAACGGAACAGCCTGCTCGTGAAATTAACGTGTAAGTGGCTGAGCACTCCACAGACACGTGTACCTTCAACGTAGTTCTCGGGGATATTCAACGTGACACAGTGTGACAAGGCTGACCCTTTGAATTACAGGTACAACAGAAACAGGAAGTAAGAGTGAGAGAAAGTTGTGGTGAAAGAGTACAGCAGGGTTCGTCACCATCCCCCTGCCGGAGCCTCGTGGAGCTTTAGGTGTTTTCACTGAATAAACACTCACAACGCCCAGTCTGGGAGTCGAAACCGCGAATCCGCTGTCCTAACCACTGGGCCATTGCGCCTCCACCTATCGCTTCATTAATAATAATAATAATAATAATAATAATAAGCCTTTCTCCTATAGGCACAAAGCGGAATTCGAGCTCAAAACGTAACGACGGATGAAATGCTACTACGCATTTTTTCCGTCGTGTTAACAGTTCTGCCAGTTCACCGTCTTAGCCTTCTCAATAATAGCAACAGTAATATGTATTTCTTTATCAGCTGAGCTCTTCCACTCTAAAGTGAGAAGACATAAGCTGCTTAATATGTGACCGGTAAATTTAACACAATTAGTATTTGAACAACACCCTAATTTATTTATCCAGTCCTCGTTGTTTCACCGTATCCACCTGTCTCAATAGTGATGAAATAGTCATATATCTAGAGAGGTTTTTGTAGATAAAATGTACTCTAGTATATGTTATGTTATTTTGTTGGCCTTCGAGGCACAAAAAGCAAAGCTGACCTGCATGAGATTTGAATTCGGAATCTAGCGGAAGATGAATATTATATATCATCTGATTTCTTACTTTACTTGCCACTATTATCTCCGTATTTTCTCTCTAGTTCCATAGTTTGGAAATATAAAATAACATTACAGCAATAATTTGAATTATTTACTCTTAAAAATCATTTATGTATTATTTTCTAATACCTAAGCATTTACGAAAGATACCATAAGATAATTACATTTACATTCTCGGTTTTCAATGGGAAAAATGTTGTGTATTTGGTCGAAAAATAACAAATCAAGAGAAATAGAAGCTACTCGACACGCCGAAGAATTTCTTAAAGAATTTTAGACCAAAAGAGTAATAAAGAAAAAAAAACACCTTTGACACCTTTGTTATACGATAATATTCTGCTATATGTCTCACCTTTTTACCTCTTGCTACTCAAATATCAAAGCACAGGCGTGATTGATGTTTAGTATTTCAAAACCAGATAGATATGGCTACAAAACGAAAATTACTATTGATTTTTAAATCTTTTCTGATGTGTTAATGTTGACCTATACTGAATTAAATGCTCATTCATATATGTCATAACCAGTAGTACAATTACAATCTCAAATCAAAACTTGAAGCTAAAGTCAAAATAAACTTAAAACAACATCGAAATCATGAACTACAAAGAAATGTATTTAAAAGACAGAAAAGAAACAAAAATAAGAAATAAAATAGAAAAAGGAAAACATTTAAAATAAAGAATTACAATGTCATAATCTTTAATTATTTCTGAAATATTGGAAAAATTGTGGTTCCAAGTTCAGATGTTTCAATCTTTTAATCTTCTACGGATGTTTTATTTGTGTTCTTTGAGCTAAGTTAGTTTATTCAATTAGCTGATTTGTGAGAAACTTATTATAACTTACGATTACCATTATATACAGCGTTCTGTGTTTTTCAACCTTATCGGTTCGCATCCTGCTGACGTACACTCTCTCTGTTTTTAAATGCGAGTACATTTATCTGTCATATTTCGAATAACTTAAGGTAATGAGCTGGCAGAATCATTAACATGTCGGACAGAATACTTCGCAGAATTTCTTCTGGCTCTCTACAAACAGAGTTCAAATAACGCTGGTGTCAGCTTTGCCTTTCATCCTTTCGAGTTTGATAGAATAGAATAAAAGTGAAGTAAAGGGATCTATGTAATCGACTACCCCTCCCCATCATCATCATCATCATCATCATCATCAACATCGTACTCTTGTACGATAATTTGCAGTAATGTTCCGAATTAGATAAGGCGAAAAGCTGACAGAAACGACAAGACGGCGAGTAAAATGCTTAGCGGCATTCCGTCCATCTTTACGTTCTGAGCTCAAATTCTGCCGAGGCTGACATAGACTTTCGTCCCTGCGGCGTCGATAATATAAGTAGTAGTCGAACACCAGGGTCGATGTAATCGTCTTATCCTCACCCCCGAAATTACTGGTCTTGTGCCAAAATTTGAAATCAGTATTTCGAATTATATTATCCCACCCACAAAATGAAACAAGGATTAGGTAAGGCTAATACAGAACCTCTGTAAGTAGCAGATTTACTGCAATATATGTGTGTGTGTTTTACATTAGATTACCAAGTTCTAATTCATATACGTCCCCTACGAGTGACTTGACAAAGAAACGAGAATTAGAAACAGCCCTCAAGTGATTCTTTGGATGAAACACGTCTACAGATTTCGCATAGAAAAAAAAACACGAACAAACAGCTCAGTTTTGGTGGGATAGTCGTAGGTTTTCTGTAAGCCTAGTACTGTAATCCAGCTCATTAATCGGCGCTTAGCTTATTTTCGTGACACAAGAAGAAACACCATCACCGCTACAACCCTACCATCGCCAAGACCAACACCAACACCAACACAACACTTATAAAGATCATCATCGTCCTCATGAATACGCTAATTTCAATAGCATTAATCACATATTATGAAGAGATAAATAGGAAATTTAGATATATAGACATCTAATGTTTGACTTTATCGCAATTGTGCGTACGATAAAAATAGTCGATAACAAGAGAACATTATTGATGTGTGTGTATGTGTGTCTGTATCTCTGTGTATATGTAAATTCATGCACGCACACACACACACACACACGCACACACACACACACACACACATATACACACGCACATACGCGCGCACATACGCGCGCACACACCATACACAGCCACACACGTATATATAGAGAGAGGGGAGGAGAAAGAAAGTCATGTATGTGCAAAAATATTCCAGACAATTAGAAAATTAATATTCGAGATTTTTATTATCATTATTATTATTATAACTGTCTTCGTTATCATCATCATCATCATCATCATCATCATCATCATCATCATCATCATCATCATCAATAACAATAACAACAACATCAATATTAGCGACCGTGGCGGCGGCACCAGCGTCGTCATCGTTGGAGTTGTGGAAGACTGTCACTTTTTCAACGTTTATTTTTCTTTACATTTTTTTAAATTTTGTTATATTCCGTCTTGCAGCAGATCGATATTGTAATGTACGTACAGTATCGATTAATTTCTGTGATCGTGTAGCAAAAAAAAAAAAAAGAAAAGATATACACACATTGTGATAACAGCATACACTTTGGAGAACCGCATTCATTAGAGTCTGGTGAATGAATGTGTAATTCAGTCTTTTGTGAACGTTCACAATTTTCACGGCAAAACAGTTCGTGGGAAATATTTTCCTTACGAACACTTCATAATCATTATTAATTCTTGAGAAAGGCATTAATACTTCATATTCTGCTTCCCTTTGTTATTTTCCAAAGATGTGCTATTTTGTCTACATTCACCATCATATAAAGCTTTTTTCCCAAACACGCGTAAGGCTAAATATGGTGCGCTGCCAAAAACAGGATAACTTACATGATGTAATCTGTATATGTATCCTCTCTTCAAATTGCACCGATAGAGGCCCATTCGTATTCTACCCCCCTTGATATATCAGACAAATGTATATATGTATACCTTTATAAGGTTTGTATCAAACAAGTCCGTAACGTTAGAGGCTACAACGAAAGAAATAGAGAAAGGAGCCAAGAAATGCAAAGAATTTTTATAGTCAGAAAGCTTAAAAGACTGAATATCATAGACCAGAAGAAAACAAGACGATGATCGTGAGTTCTAGAAATCAGGAGTTCGAAGGAAGAAGCTATTAGAATAATAGGACAAAGAGCTCGACAGAGAAATAATGCACCAGGGATGAGAAGCTGGTGATACGTTTAATGATCTTGGCTGAAGCTACTGAACCAGAAAGCTAGCCAGAGCAATGACTATCGGAATGCTTATAGAAAGCACACAACGAAGATGATAAAAATTCTACATCCTTGTAGAAAAAGACGGTGCTCCATGTTAACAACCCGATTCTAAATTCAACCGAGCAAGTTGACACTCAGATACGATACCACCTCAAAGATTCAATACACGGTCGAAAGGTGGACTTATGAGATACAAGCACAAGAAACTTGCAAGCACAGAAGAAAGGTCCAATCTTCTTAGTAACCGACATGCAATGGATTGACCAAGAGAAGTCCTTGGTCGAAGTCAAACCAAGAAGTAGAATACTCTGGCTTTCTTGATGATCAAACCCGTCCATATCATCGTAGGGAAGTAATGGCTGCCTACTTAAGTCTCAACCATCGTATTAAGAAAGAAAGATATGAAGTAATGTGATCAAAAGGTTGTTTGCAGATTAGCAAAATGTAGAATAGCAAGGGTTAGAATGCCTTTTAAAATAGGTCTGCTAGATCAGGGATGATCTGGCGTTAATCAACAACAACAAAACTATGTGTGTCGTGTCCAGAGTGATAATAAAATCATAGAAGGTGAAATTGTTGTTCACGTCGTGTCGCCCAAGGTCAGCTCAATTAGAATGCAAGCTTTTATGTAGTTTCTCGTCATGGAAGACGAAGTAAACAAATCTTCGTATAATCACATTCTATTATCTTGAAAGGAACCAGGAAAAAAATTGGAGAATTGTTAGTGGATTCAGTGCATATAGGAAAAAGACTGAATCGACATGGTTGGAATGCGTTTGACTACGAGTCTGCAGAATGGATTTTGACCTGAGGTTAAAGGACAACTAGCACAGCATCAATAATAATTATGTCAGATCAATTGACAGTGAAGTAGGATACTCCATGGAACGTAGCTTAAAGTTTCACCAGGAAGCTCTTTTTTAACTGTCTCTCACGTACCCACACACACATGCAGACGCACACACGCGTACACACACACATACACACACACACATGTACGTAGGGCAGTCAACCCGAAACCGCCTCATTGTTTTTTGGTGAAATGTAAAGCTATTTCGTTCGCTCACTTCTTTCCATATTTAGAATGACAACGTACCATTACACAGACATATAATAAATAGCCCTACAAAGGAATTCGACTGAATGTGTAAAGATTTCCCTATAGGCTTTTTCACACCATACTTATGCAGTGAACGCAAAATCTGACTAGGCCACGAGCCTAGTCAAAGGGAATCGACTGTGAGAAGAAATGAAGGACTAACCATAGGTTAACATATTCACATGACAAGATGAACATAATAATGTGCTTCCGTTCAAGTATCTAGCCATTTCACATCATACACACCAAAAGGGTCTATCGTAGTCTAAATAATAGAAATATGAATCATTTTTCTTCCTTTTTCTCTTTAAATCTGACAACTTCTTCTGATATGAGAAATCAATAATTGTGATACACTTCAGTAGATATAGTTTTATGTCGGCAAATAAAACTTATTATATTTCGTAAAGTAATATCGATCTCTAACATTGGTAGTTAGTTCGAAAATTAATGATGGAAAAGTGCAATCTATTAACTGTGCCACGGTATAATACTGTTGTGTATAGTATTGACCAACATACATATCCATCCGTCCATCCATCCAACCATCCATCCATCCATCCATCCATCCATACATGCATGAAAACGGATAAATATATTATCTTCTACTACTGCAGCTGTTTCATTGAGAGTTTTAGAGCAGTGTAAACATGGTAAAATCAGACATGTACTATGTACAACATCCATATGAATATGAAATACGTTACAAAACTCTCAACTCATCAGAGTTACCATACATATATATACTGTTAAATTATCTGTATAGATATTCTATAGAAATTATAGCCAGCATTGATGTTTTGCTACAACGTTTCGTATCGAATTGTCAGATGCAAACAAGCAATTGAGATCGAAGACAAAAATGGGTAATTATTATATGTGTGTGTGTGTGTGTGTGTTTGTGTGTGTGTGTGTGTGTGTGTGTATGTGTATACAGAGAGTGCTGAAAGGTCCATGGCTGTAGAAAAGAAGGTACAGGAGAGTCAGTTAATTATGATTTTATTCAACATATTCTCCACTCAGATTCACACATTTACTGCAGCGTCCTTCAGTTTTTCAAAGCAATGTAAAAGAACTAAGAAGGTTAGCCCTCCAACCACGCCTTCCATGTTACCCTTAAAGTCAGGAACATTTCAGCCCCACCTCGTATGTATGTATGTATGTATGTATGCATGCAGACATATGCAGGAAAGGCTGTATGGTAAGTACTTTGCTTACCAACGACGTGGTCCCGGGTTCAGTCCCATTGTGTGCCTCCTTGAGCAAGTGCTTTCTACTATAGCTTCGGGCCAACCGAAGCCTTGTGAGTGGAATTGGTTGAAACTGAAAAGAGCCCATCGTATATATATGTGTGTGTGCG
>NC_068991.1:64214100-64215836 GCF_001194135.2 Octopus bimaculoides
TGTGTATGTGTGTGTGTGTCTGGGTGTCTGGGTGTGTCTGTGTGTGTCTGTTTTTCCCTCTACCATTGCTTGACAACCGATGCTGGTGTGTTTACGTCCTCGTAAATTAGCGGTTCTGCAAAAGAGACCGATAGAATAAGTACTAGGCCTACAAAAAATAAGTCCTGGGTTTGATTTGTTCGACTAAAGGCGGTGCTCCAGCATGGTCACAGTCAAATGACTGAAACAAATAAAAGAATAAAAGCGTGTGTATATTTTTCTGAAAGGTCTTGTGATCTATATTGCCTGCTTAGATGTTACTCTTCAGCTTGTCCCTGTAGCTGAGCGTTGGTCGCCTAATATTCCTGGGTCCACTATGAAGCTGGTTTTATATGAGGACTTTGAGCATTCTTTCGACATTCATTCTGACGAAATCGCCAGCGCAGTGCAATGTGACTGCATGAAGAAGCTCTTGATTACACCAATCTTTCATTTGCTAAACAGGTCGACATTAGAAACTCTGTTTTTTAGGGAGTAAGCGCAGATACTCCTGAGACATCCTTTATGGAAGACGTCTAATTAGTTATTGTGCCCCCAATAAGGTCATACAAAAGAATAGTAATAATGACAGCTTTATAGACTAATCGGTA
Organism: Octopus bimaculoides; assembly: GCF_001194135.2. Classification (NCBI taxonomy): domain Eukaryota; kingdom Metazoa; phylum Mollusca; class Cephalopoda; order Octopoda; family Octopodidae; genus Octopus; species Octopus bimaculoides. Next base: position 64,214,730 of record NC_068991.1, read on the forward strand.
CGGAGCCGACATTAGTACATTGGTGTTAGATTTAACGCCCTGTTATCACCTTATCCAATACGCGATGACAGAGCTTTGCCAAATGATAAATGTGCGTGTATGTGTGTGTGTGTGTATGTGTCTATGTATATGCATGTATATATATATACATGTATATGCATATATATTTATATGTTTATACATATGTATATATACAATCTCGTAAGTAATGACAGCCTTTCAGAAAGAGGGAAAAAACTGCTCATCGAAACAAAACTCCGGAAAGAAACCAAATCTGTCAGACTTGGACCGTCGGACTCTTACGCGAATTGATAGAAAGAATCACAAAAGTACAGCTCCCACACTTACTGCAGAGATTAATGATCACCTCGAGAATCCATTTTCCACAAAAGCTGCTCGCTGGGACCAGCACAAACTTGGATTTCACGGGAGGGCTGCAATAAAAAAACCACTACTTTCAAAAACAAATGTTGCAAAGCGTTTAGAGTGGAGTAAACACCTACAGAATTGGTCCCTAGAGCAGTGAAATAATGTTATTTTCTCGAACGAGTCATCGTTTACCTTAATTCCGACCACCGGCCGAGTATACGTGTGGAAACAGCCAAAAGAAGCATTTGACCCAGACTGCCTTCTTTCAACTGTTAAACATGGAGTGGGGGGGGACTATATCTGGGAAATCCACCGTCTTAATGGTTTCCCTTCATGGCAGAATTAATATTCAAGACTATTTAAGCATTTTATCTGATTAAATTCATTCTATTGATGCAGAACTGTTTCCGGTGGGAAACGCAATATTTCAGGATGATAATGCACCAATTCACACAGCTAAAGTTGTTACTGAATGGCACGAGGAACATTCTACTGAAGTTGAAAATCTTATCTGGCCACCACAGTCCCCATATCTCAATATTATTGAAGATTTATGTTGCATTTTAGAAAAAACAAATAAGGAGTCGATATGCTCCACCATCATCACTACAAGAACTGGGGAATGTTTTAGCTGAAGAATAGACAAAAATTCCTTTAGGAACAATTCAAACTTTGTAGGAGTCCATACCTAGTAGAATTCAAGCTGTACCTACTGCCTAAGGCGGTCCACCCCCCCCC
>NC_068991.1:64216070-64218637 GCF_001194135.2 Octopus bimaculoides
ATATATATATATATATATATATATATATATATATATACATACACACACACATATACGTATATGTATAGAGATAGATATATTATTATGCGTACACCAGTAATAAATATTCATGTCTGGAACATATACAATCTAGCCACTGCTAATCAATTGCAAATTGTTTGTTCTGACAAATGACGTGATATAAATCTTCTGTGGTCTCGTCACAAGCCGTCAAGAAACGCCTTTGACAAACATATGTACAAATGTAAACAGAAGATAATATATTAATGTAATATCTTATGTGCATTTTTTTCAAATGATAAGTCAGCTTCTAGAGTAGCTTAATGATTTATGTCTAAGCACATGATCCTGGAAAACGAAATGAAATTCACCAGAATGCTCGTAAGCAGACACACTCGCCACATACACATACGCACAAACAAACACATACCCACATACAAATCTAAAAACGCATACACACACACGCGCACACATATACTTACATATATACATATATATGCATATATATACGCGTATGTAAATATATAAATTATGCGAGAAAGAAAAGGGAATTTACGAGACACTTTATTCTGAACCACTCCGATCGTTTCTACCCATCTTGCACAGGTACCTTCTAGGTCAGATCTTGTATAAACTGTTGTCATGCGTGTCCTCAGGTAACTTTTCAAAAAGCACCTCGGCTTTTATTCACAGTGCCGCTTACTTCAATAAAACTACATAAAGACTTAGAAAAACTGAAGGACTGCTACAATTAATGTGGGAATGTGAGAGTGGAATATGTTGAAAAAAACCCCCATTATCTGCTCCTCCTGTATTTTCTTTTAGTCAAAGCCAGAGACAGTTCAGTTCCGTATATGTGTGTGTATATATATATATATATATATCTTTTATTATTTTACTTATTTTAGTCATTTGACTGCGGCCATGCTGGAGCACCGCCTTTAGTCGAGCGAATCGACCCAGAACTTATTCATTGTAAGCCTAGTACTTATTCTATCGGCCTCTTTTGACGAACCGCTAAGTTACGGGAACTAAACACACCAGCATCGGTTGTCAAGTGATGTTGAGGAGACAAACACGGACACACAAACATACACACGCACATACATACGTATATACATATATACGACGAGCTTCTTTCAGTTTCAGTCTACCAAATCCACTCATAAGGCTTTGGTCAGTCCGAGACTATAGTAGAAGACACTGGCCCAAGGTGCCACGCAGTGGGACTGAACCCGGGACCATAATTATATATACTTGGTAGTACAGTTACTACTCTCATCACTTCCTGATATTTTACAAATAGCTACTTTGCATGTTGCCAATCAATGACCGATGGTCGCTTTGTTTACAAAATATTGCTAGCTAGAGTGAACTCTGGCCATCTCTCTGGCGATCAAGTGTTCGCGACTGAAAATGAGCAAACTAGCTCCAAACTGAGTCACTCACGCGATCCTGTCGTTTGCTGGAAGAAGATAGGGGTTCGCTTCCTGTTGCCAATATATATGTACAGGGCGCAGTGCTGAACGGATAACCACCGGGCGGAAGTTCTGCCTGAAGTTAAACTAGTAGAAACATGGAAGAGCCACTTTGATGTGGCGATTAACTTTACTTGTTAGTATAGTTACAGCTCACATCTCATCCTGAGATATCACAACCACTACTTACACGCACACGTACACACACACACACTCACATACACACACACACACACACACACACACACACACACACATATATATATATATATATACATATATAAATATATATATATATGTATATATATATATATATGTATATATATGTATGAATACATATCTATGTGTATATATATATATATATATATATATATATATATATATATATATATATATGTATATATATATATATATGTATGTATGTATATATAAATATGCATATATATGATATATCTATATATATTATATACACTATACACACACACGCTTATATACATATATACGAGCTTATTTATAAATAAATTATTAATATATATATGTGTGCATGTGTGTTTTGTGGGTTTATGAGTGTATGAGTGTGCCCGTGTGTACAGAAGCAAAACGCCTCAGATAAAATACGTGTGTTCACCTTGTTACACCGACGTGTCATTGCTTCTTACGATATTCACGCCTTCCCAGCTGTCTTTTGACACTTATCGTTGTTTTCTGTATCTTATATAATAAAAACTGGAGGATAGAAAATAATGTTTCGAAAACAAATGGCCAATAGCTAGCATAAGAAATATAATAACAATCGAGAAAAATGGCCACGAGTTATTTAGCCTGATGGTTCGACATTTTGATATCTTTATTTCATTGTTATGTTTGAGATATCTTTGTGTATGTCGTTGCTTCCTTTTGCTTGCATTCCCCGTTTTCCACTCGTCTATAATGATATCTTTCTTGATGGCATCTGACATTTATGTTTTTCCTCAATTTCTATGTGATATATTTTTTATCATAATCATTGAATGGCCATATTCCATTTTTTTTATATAAATAAATACGTACAGTTATATACATACATATATATATATATATATATATATA
>NC_068991.1:64219121-64224121 GCF_001194135.2 Octopus bimaculoides
ATATATATATATATATACGTACTCGCAATAATTGTATGCGTATGTACCTGTTTGTTTATATATGTAAGAAAAATCCTGTTTCTGCTTAAGCTGAGTGTGTCTGAGAAATGTATATCTGCGTGTTTTATGAAATGTCTATGTGTAAAATTTATATAATGTCTTTGTGTGTGTCGTTATCTGTTACTTTCACTTTCTTTTTGCTTCCATTTTATTTGGCTCATATCAAACAGAACACAACTTGATTCTGTTTTATGAACGATTTTCTTTTTACAGCATTTGCTATTTCTCTTATTCATTTATTTTCATCATCTTCTTTTGTATGTCGTAATATTTGCTTGAAGATTCGAAAGCAAAATTTATATAGGGCATCAATTTGCATTTCATCTCATCGCCAATTTCTACCAAGGGAATGACTTTCAAAGTATCTCCACGGAAAATTTCAAGCTTACACAACACACACACACTTACACACACACACACACACACACACACACACAAACACACAAGCACACACACACACACACACACACACACACACACACACACACACACACACACACACAAACACACAAACACACACACACACACACACACTCTCGCACGCACGCAAACGCACAAGCACTAACACAAACATACTCAAACAAACATGAATGTACAGCTCGAGTTCCACTGTCGTTTATTTATTCTTCATTAAAATTTTTATATATCACCGCACCAGCATGTGCACTCAGACACACACTCACACACGCACACACACTCACCGGCAGACATACACACATAAACGTTTATTTATGCAGCATAAAACATATTATATGTGTAACTTATAACATATATATTTGTGAGTGTATGTATGAGTGTGAATGTGTGTGTGTATTTACGTACGTATATCTGAGTGTTTGTATGAGTGTGTGTTTACTCACACATACACATGCATACTATCTATGTTTTGATTTAGATGTGCGTTTGTGCAATTTTGTTTAATATGGAGAATTCTTTACGTTATGTATTAAATTATTATTACGTCACTAGAAACATATATAATCTTATACTTTGGCATTTCAGGTTGCCTGCAGAAATACGTTCGTAGAGAAGAAAGTAAAACGAGTAAATCACTTTAAGTAACAGTTTATTTTACATAATAATGAATCTTATACATAATGATGGTAGCATTGTTGATCAGTGGCTACCTCGAATAGTTATGTACACACTGACCAATTTCTTGAAAGGTAATCCAACTACCACGGCTCGAATATGTCTATTTACGGTCAAGTGCATACTTCGGGAAAAATTTTATGAAAGCGAACAAGAAAAAGAAAGAAGGGTATAGATTTTTAAAAAAGTAAAAAGAATATATACAAATATATATTGAGGAAGCATTCGTTTGCCAAAATTAATTTTTCTTTCGAACATATCCAAGCTGATTACGATTTTGAAGAAAATCCTCCACAGATGAAGTTATCGTTCACCTAACCTCAACCCATGGGAGATGTTTGTCCATGGTTGCTCGCCTTGCAAATAAACTTTTCAATAAGCACATGACCTGAAATTGTGGGGAGAGGTTAATCGATTTCATCGACTGCAACACTTGATTGGTATTTACTTTATCGATCCCAAAAGGATGAACAACAAAGTTGACCTCAGCATGACTTGATCTGAGAATGTAAAACCAGAGGAAATGCCATTAAGTATTTTGCCCAAAGGGCTAATGGTTTTACCCTCTCGCCACCTTCAACCTGCAAATAATCGTTTCTGCTATGGGCACAAGGCTTGGAATTTGTGGGCAGGGGTCTAGTCGATTACATCAACCCCAGTGCTTGACTGGTTCTTATTTTATCGCCCCTGAATTGATGAATAAATAAGTCGATCTCAGCAGCCTTGAACTTAGAACGTAATACCTGAAGAAACGCCGCTGGGCATTATATCCGACGGGCTAATGATCCTGCGAAGACGCCTTAAACCTGCAGATAATAACAGACTAATTCCTTGATATGAGATCACCATGTTGCGCACATATGGTTGTGATGCACGTGCCTGGTGTATCCTTATCAGCTGGGTAGTCATGATGGGTATCCTGGGCTTCGTATATTTTACCCCAGTGCCACTTTGATGGCATGTACTGCTCTCTCACTCGATAATAATAATAATAATAATAATAATAATAATAATAATAATAATAATAATAATAATAATAATAATAATAATAATAATAATAATCTTTACGACCTGCACCAAGAAGGCTTCTGTAGGTAAGGGGAAGGTTTGAAGGCAATATCAAGACTTTGACAAGAAAAGCCATAACATGGACAATACTTCAAACGACCTGGGGTGGCTGATGTAGATATATGAAGAACACATCAGTGGCGGCAGAGTGTTTGTTTGAAAGCCGAAACAGAAAGATTCATTCTAGCCGCACAAGACCAGCGTCTCCTCATCCGGAACTATGAAGTTATTATTTCATATACTCACAACAGATTAAACTGTTGGAGAAGAAAGAATTCTTACATCATGCTACAACAAAAAATCTTAGATGCCATAAACCTTCCTAAGTATCGTAGCTACCTCTAAAAACACTTTTCTGGAGCTGCATGCAATTTTCTCTATCCATCTGATCAAATCTTTAGGAATAGTTCCTAGTGCACCTATAACTGCAGGGATACATTTTACCTGCACTTTCCATGGTTTCTGTAACTCAATTCCTTGGTCATAGTACATTACTATTTTCTCTATAAATCTCACACTGACGTTCTCGTCATTTGGAACGGTAAAGTCAATTACGTGGCATTTTCTTTTTTCTTTATCCGCTATTACTAAACAAAGCCTGTTAGCTTCTATTATTCTGTCAGTCTGGATGTTAAAATCCCACAAGCTCTTGTATGTCTTAATTTCTAGCACTTTACTAAATTTATTATCATACCATTTATCAGTATGGTCAAATCCTAGCTTTCTATATAACTCCCAGTAGGTTACTCTCCTTAGTTTTTCATGTCTTTTCTGGTATTGTTTCTGTGCTAGCGTGCTATATTCACTTACTATATGAGTAACGCTTTCCTCTTTTGATTTACTTATCCTACATTGGGATACACCTATTTTTAGTCTCTCTTGGCCTTTATCCACTCAGTCCTCAATGCTTGATCTTTAGCTGCTACTAACAAATTTTCTCGTTTTCAGCCTTCCTTTCTGCAGCCATCACCATGGCTCACTATTATTATTATTATTATTATTATTATTATTATTATTATTATTATTATCATTATTATTATTATTATTATTGAAGACGTCTAATATTGTGATGTTGTGGAAAGAAGATATTTGCGTATACTGTGAATTTGTGTTGTCTGTCAACTCCCAAGGATCTCAGAGAGGAAGCACTTTAAGCAGTATGCGTGCATTTCCAGTTGTTATCATTATTATTATTATTATTATTATTATTATTATTATTATTATTATCATCTTCATTTGTCTCTGCTGCATGTATTGTATTGTCTGTTGCTTGGAGGTTGTTCTAATATATTTAGTGGTGTCAAACAAACAAAATATTCCAGCAAAATGTCCCTGCAGAGCCGAACAAAGATTTTTATGCCAACAGCATGTTTACATGTCTTTGTTCTCCGTTACTTCGTGTTTTTTTTTTTTGCTATTGTATATTGCGTAGTGTATTGACAGCTTTTTTTACTGTAATATAAATAATTGATGATACCTTCAAGTACTAATTTTTGTACGTAACACATTCTTCTGTTTGCTGTTTTCTCGTACGTGTTTTTTTTTGCGCAACAGTAGTAATGGTTATGATGGTGATAACAATAATAATAATAATAATAATAATAATAATAATAATAATAATAATAATAATAATAATAATAATAATGATAAGAAGAAGAAGAAGAAGAAGAAGAAGAAGAAGAAGAAGAAGAAGAAGAAGAAGAGCAACGATACCACAAAAACGAGCAGCAATTATTATTCTTGTTGTTGTCTTTGTGCTTTTGATGTGATTTACTTTGGCTCGTAAAAGGTGAGTTATTTTTGTTAGAAATGCCTTGTCTGGTTTGATTTTTCGTACGATTTTTCAATATGGGCTTTTCCTCTTTTTGTGTGAAGTGGGAGACAGGAAATGTGGGTCCTAAGATACCGCTTTCTTAGAGCAAGGAATTCACCATGTTATAAACTTTAATATTTAAAATCCTGGCAACATCGGAGGACACACACACTGCACTGTATGAGTTGGTGGGATTCAAAAAAGATTTCTGTGACTACGAATCTGAATAGCTGTGGTTCTTTTTTTTACCTCACGTCTACATCTTGACTACCACATATAGCAGTTACGGAAAACCAGGAGACTACAGGAAGAGAAACAACGACGGCACTAATAACAACAGCAACAATTGTTACAACAACAACTATAATGAACACAACAACATCAGCAACAACAACAAAACACCAGTAGCAATAACAAGAATAGCGACGGAAGATACAAGAACAGCAGCAACAACAGCAACACGAACAATAAGGACAACGGCAAAGTATGTCGTGAGGACGACTCCACAGGCAGGCAATACTTTGCAGCGATGGCGGAAAAATCAACAAAATACTTCCCGATTTCCCTAAATGAAAGCGATGCCATCTGACACAAGCGTTAGAAATTGTGAAAGTAAATGAGAGAACAGTTCAAACTATAATCACAGAACAATGCTTCGTCAACAAGAGTACTGTATCGCTGTGTGTTGGCAAAACAAAAGCAAAAACAAAATGAAAATGAAACCAAAAAAAAAGCATAGTAACAGCAGCACTCACCAAGTGGAACGATCCCTCAAAAATATATGTGCAAATATAGACCATGTGTCTTGGGCGAGACAATTTGGAGGCGAAAAGGTGGGTCCTCTTCAAAAGCGAAAACGTCACGTTAAAATACGCCATAGTTTTCATACGTGAAAGGTGACTCACCCTCTACCTAACTTATTTAGATAGAAGGATCTATCGTATTAAGTTGATGTTTTACTTGTGTC
>NC_068991.1:64225289-64227446 GCF_001194135.2 Octopus bimaculoides
ATATATATATATATATATGTGTGTGTGTGTGTGTGTGTGTGTGTGTCTGTGTGTGTGTGTGTGTTTGTGTGTGTGTGTGTTTGTGTGTCTGTGTTTGTCCGCTCAACATCGCTTGACAACCGATGCTGGTTTGTTTGCGTCCCCGTAACATAGCGGTTCGGCAAAAAGAGACCGATAGAATAAGTACTAGGAGTACAAAGAATAAGTCCTGGGGTCAATTTGCTCGACTAAAGGCGGTGCTCCAGCATGGCTGCAGTCAAATGACTAAAACAAGTAAAAGAGTAAAAGAGTAAAAGAGTATCTTTACTATTGCTGCTCAAAGGAAGATAAGCCTTACTGCCCATTGCTATTGTGCTGAATAGCAGAACCATATCAGATGCTATATTTTGAAAAATTCTGCAGAGTAACAGCGGGCGAAAACCACTGAGCTATATTGATGATATTGGTAGAAATACAAAACGTGAACTCGTGGACCTATAAAAGCAAGTAAGGGACAGAGAGTCCTGATTTAGTGAAACGCTTTTTGGTTGAGACCGTTTGAAGAAGATTTCTGTTGTACCATTTTTTGTATATGTATGTCAGAAGAGAAGAGGCTCTGTCCATGACGTTTGGTAACCTGCATCTGAGATCGATTATGTTCATGTTAAGCATGAGCTTGAATACCGAAACAGTTGACTCCTACTGGGGAAATGAAAACTGAGTGCCGACAGAATTCCAAAGAGTAGATGTTCTGTCTTGAAATATTCTTCGTGTAGTATTTAGTGGAACGCCTGTGACGTGAGACACCGTGGGGGCGATGCTAGAACCCATGGGTGAGCTGGGTAAGCCGGGTTGTTCAAAGAGCGCAGACCGTCCTATAAGCCACAAAGAGACGATATACGTGTGTGCGTTGTAGTGACCTCGTGTTGTCATTTTTGGTTTGAGTTTCTGCCCAAGTACACAACATCTACATCGCTTTATACTTATTTGAAACTATTATTTATAATGTAGGTTGGCGGTAAACTGGCAGAATCGTTAGTGCGCCGGTCGGAATGTTTAACGGCATTTCGTCCATTTTTACGTTCTGAGCTGAAGTTCTGCAGGGGTCGACTTTGCCTTTCATCATTTCAGGGTTGATAAAATAAGTACCAGTTGAAAACTAGGGGCGATTTAATTAACTTAGCCTCTCCTCCAAATCAGCTTGCATTGTGCTAAAATTTGAAACCATTATTAATAATTTAAATAATGTTGTTATGTTATGCTGCTATGTGTGTATGTATCTGTGATGTTATAATATACTTCTGTTATGTACTCCTATGCTGTGCACATATGTCTTTCTATATTACATCTATAAACATATTTCTCTCCTGTAAAATATATTTTTGCTTTGTTATTGGATTCTATAACGTTCTTCTTTTTTTCTGACCGTATTATCTACGACTACCATTAGGCAGCTAATATACATTCATAAGAGATTTTATTGTGTATTCATAGAATTTGCTTCTATTGTATTTTTAAAGCATATATTCCTATTGTGTAGTGAACGACTAAAGTCAAGAAAAAACTTGCGATAAAGCTAGCAAATGATGACGTATTAATTTCATACTGAAGTTATTTTAATTCAACTAGCTATCAATTGCTTTTGATAGAAGCATTAACATTATAATTGCAAGTTATACGCCTTTAAAACACATTCATGTTTTCACCGAAATTATCCCTAATGTTTAACCCCTAATCAAAATATAACCCTGATATAGCAGTATAATTTCTTTGTATAATTGCTATCAGGAGCACATTATATGTTATTACTAGTAGAGTCATAAGTTGGCAGAATCGTTTGCATCCCAGGAAAAAAGAGCTTATGCAGTATATTGTCTGTCCTCCCGTTCTGATTTCAAATTTTGCTGAAGTCGATTTTGAACTTCAGCCTTTCGGGGTCGAATAAATAAGTCAAGTACATCGACTTACACTCCCGCAATTGATGGCCTTGTGACAAAATTTGAAGTCATTATTTGTAGATTCATAAATGCAGTGAGTTGGTCGCATTTTTACCGCATCGGGTAAAATACTTAGCAGCATTTCTGACAACTCTTTACGCTGAATTCAAGTATCAGAGAGGTCCATTTTGCCTTTTGTGTGTGTGTGTGTATGTATATATATATATATATATATATATAT
>NC_068991.1:64227456-64230065 GCF_001194135.2 Octopus bimaculoides
TATATATATATATATATATATATATGATATAATATAATATAAAGAGAGCGCGGAGGTATAAGATGAAAAAAATTATTTCACCAATTGACATCCATACAACCATGATCTTTTATACACTCGTAATAAAATAATCATTACCAATTGGACTAACCGGATTTCAACTGCATCGGACTATACATTACATCCTTTTGTTTTGTTTTCCTTACCATCTGGTTTGTAGCTTGATGTGTTAAACGAGCTTTTTTTTATGAGTACCACCGGATTAGGTAAATCTATATATTGTCCATTAAATTTATGTGTGTGTATATACATATATATATTTAGTAGTTACAGGGCCACATACTATGTATTGTTTTAATGAATTCATAGAGAATAAAGAGAATATATGGCCCTGGAAAGGAGCGGAAGAAAATATCACGGGGAGATTAAATGTTCCAACGCTGACTTCCTGTTAGATAAATCCTTATCATTTATTGTACATAACATTGCGAGGCTTTCGAAATCCTATTAAGAAGTTTAGTACCACAACGGATCAATATAATGGTTTTATATTTCTCTGCCAATAGGATGTCTATTATATCGTTGTTTCGGCTCACCTTTGGGAGGTTTAACTCGTAGTAGCGAAAAGCTTACTTTACTGACTTGCATTTAAAACACTGAAAATAAACACAGGAATTTTGGCTTCCAGCAAGTACATAGAAGCATGCATTCACCTTTCTATACATCAATCTTCCTCTAAAAGCATAAATACATACAAAAGTACGTACATTTTTCCATACAAGCGTACATGCTTTAATGCATATATAAATAAAACATCCGTACATACACGAATACATACAAAGAAAGCAAAACAAAAGAAAAACAGCAGTAGGCCTAAGTGGATCCAACGAGATATTTATCAATCATTCTAATCCCTTTGCAGGCTTTACGATTTGCATACCAACAGAAATAGTATGATCTTTCAACCACAACGTCTTTATCTAAAGTCTCTTGTTTAATTCTGGAACCTGAATCTAGTGTCGGATCTTACATGTATGCTTTGGTGCATCAGTCATGCGCGACCAATTTACGTGATTTTTGCCATTGTATTTACTTAAGTCAGTTAACTCAATCGATTATCATCATCATCATCGTCATCATCATCATCGTCATCATCATGATTGTTATTATTATTATTATTATTGTTGCTGTTGCTGTTGTTATATACTCCTGATAACAAGCATCGTTAGAATTTGGTTGCTGTTGCTGAGCAGTGCTTCTGAAAGGGTTGAAAGAATTTAATATCTATTTTTATTAGCTTACTACTATTTTCTTTCGACTGCCTAGTTATCTGTCTTTCTTTATTTTAAACTATATAGATATTTGTACATGTGTATATGTTTACACACATATACATATGTTTGTCTATCTATCTATACATCTATCTATATATCTATCTATCTTTCTATCATCTATCTATCTATCTATCTATCTATTTATCTATTTATCAATATATATATATATATATACATATGTGTGTATATATGTGTATGTATGTGTATCAGTTCTTTACGCGCCTATGATAGCCTATGTGCATAAATGCACATACGAACACACGTACATATCTATATGTGTATTTTAATCTGCACTTGTGTGTAATCAGTCAGAGAAATAGGCCAGCTAGAGCGCCAGGGAGCCATAGAGAGATTTAAAATGTTATCACGTCTTGTTGAGCATTGTCAAGTAAAACTCACTGAATTACTTTAAATACATAATAATTGGATAGTGAAAATTCAAGCGATCTTGTATGTTGTAAATACGGATAGCCTACAGAATTTATAAGCAATTGACGTCCTCTGAAACCATAAAGCAAACTGGGTATTACAACTACTATTGCAATGTATGTTGTTGGCGTGCATGATTAACTCCGGATTTGCACGATGAAGCAGAACTGTGATCAAAGGTTTTCCAGACGCTTCTTCTTTCATTTGTAGACATGGTGTATCTAGGACTACAGTACCCACTGTATCACTACCGTTCACCGAAGACGGCATGGTGCGACATTCAATATATTAGGCTGTTCATTCGAGCAGATAAAGAAAGACAAAAACATGTACGGCATTGTTATTAGAACGACGTATATTTGAGTTTATGTTTTAGGTAATGGGTAGGGACCTCAGTGAAAACTAAGGGTCGTGAATGTCCTAAATGACACGAGTCCCGTGCTTATGTGTATGAAATCCTCTCCCGGGTTATGCGTGCACAGTATAAGTAACGCATTACATTGTAAGACAAAAAGTAAGAAGCAAATCCAGAATGGAAAACTTGAGGCAGTCTATTAGTTATTTTATCACTCTTCCAGCAGCGGTTCTCGCTAAAGCGCTTCCAAACCATGGCTATGAGTTTAAAACACTTTTCTTCCACGTGGTTTCATGTTTAGTCTCACTGTACAGCACATTGTGGATGTGATTCCTGCTATAGCTCCGGGCAAACTAATACTCTGTGAGTGGATTTGGCCAAGTGTCTGCTAATATAGCCTCAGGCCGACCAAAGCTTTGTGAGTGGATCTGGTAGACGAAACTGGAAGAAGCCCGTCGTATATATGTATATATGTATATATGTATATATAT
>NC_068991.1:64230076-64242407 GCF_001194135.2 Octopus bimaculoides
TATATATATATATATATATATATATATATGTATGTGTGTGTGTGTATGTGTGTGTGTATGTGTGTGTGTGTGTGTGTGTGTTTGCGTCTGTGTTTGTCCCCCCGACATCGCTTGACAACCGATGCTGGTGTGTTTACGTCCCCGTAACTTAGCGATTCGGCAAAAGAGACTGATAGAATAAGTACTAGGCTTACAAAGAATAAGCTCTGGGGTCGATTTGCTCGACTAAAGGCGGTGCTCCAGTCAAAATGACTGAAACAAGTAAAAGAGTATACCAATGGCCAAAACATATGACCATAGATTTATATATATATATATAACAGTTTTATGTAAGCTTTACTTACCATCAGTAAAATGTATGGGTGTGAGGCGGTTCTGGCTCCAATATGAAAATAGACAATTTTTTGGCTTTGGCTATTGGTATCGTTTAAAATGTGCCAATTAGCTTCATTATAATTATTAGATATAGAAGTGGATATGAGTGTTCATTAAGCTGGTTTATGTTGTTTTTTTTTTTCATGCCAGATTTTGTTCGAATTTCCTTCTTTTACTTTTATTTTTGATTTCCGTAGATTTTAATTAACTTCGCCTGAAAACTCTACTCTCGCCTTCTTAATTAAAATAATGGTGTCTTACTTTGATAAGAGGCCAACAGTTTAGGCAGGGATGGGCAACTTTTCGTCATCTGGGGGCCGCATCGTACCATTTCCAAGTGGGAGAGGGCTGCATGAAATATTACTTGCCCACTTTACACTGAATTTTTTGTAGTTTTTCCTGATTTTATTTGTCTTAGCATGAAATGAGTAACTTAGAAACTCGTCGAGAGCCGCACAACATGTTGAGGGTCGCACAACAACATGTCGAGGGTCGCACAACAACATGTCGAGGGCTGCAGTTTGCCCATGCATGGTTCAGAAGGAATCCAGCATTTGACCCGTACTTTATTTTATCGATCCTAGGGGGATGAGAGACAAATTTGACCTCAGTACATAATGAAGTAAAACGAATGCTGCAAAATAATTCTGCAGCTCTAACGATTCTGGCAGATCACATCTCTAATCAAGAGATATTCACCACATGTAGAAGTAGCTCAATGACAGGTGGAAATTTCTTTAATTAAAATCATATTTAAAGCTATGTAAGTGTATATGGAAACAGCTATACGCAAGCAGTAGGAGGAAAATGATATACAGGAAAAACAAAAGATTTTACTCTGCAAGCATTGGCATTCTTTACCTCAAAATACCAATTAAGAGAAGCTCATAACGAATTTATTAATATTAACAATATAATTAAAAAAATAAACTGACTAAAAAGCCCTTCCAAAAGCATAAAGAAACTTTTAGCCATACATATTTATGAATGAGTAAAATAATACTTAGTGACAATGTCTTACTCACTGAACTAGTTTAGCACATTCTATGCAGAGGTAACCCTTCTGTCTCATTCTCTGTATATTCTTTCAGTCCATTTGTTAGCTATATAAATTAGGACCAACAACAACAACAGCAACTACTACTACTACTACTACTACTACTACTACTACTACTACTACTACTACTATTAGATCATATGATGTACTTCATTATTCTCGTTGCAAGAATGCATGAATGCATATTTATCTGCTAGTGAATTATTTGTAATCGATTCCTTCTTTTGGCTTGCATTTGAATTTATAATTACATACTTGTATATGTAAAGCTGTCTGTCGCTTGTGAATGTATTTTATTATGAATATGAAATTAACCCGTGCTCTTAATTCTTGTTTGTTATCTGCTTATTTACATTTATAACTTCACTATTTATTTTGATATTGGCATAAGCACAACCAATAATATATTTCTAATAATTTATATTTGAAAGTTTGTATTCTACTTCAATATTTCTATACTTTGGGGATAGTGCACACATCTATATCATAATGGAGAAAGCTGCTTATTAATTAGGCATGTAACAGTTACTAAAAGAAAGTAATTATTAAAGGCTTGACCATCTGGAAATATTTTATAAATCGATGTTTCAAGAAATTTCCTACAATTTCGATTTCTGTGAGTTTATTGAATTTTTGAACTCCAATTTTTCACTAATTTAAATATTTATTGCATTCTCTGCGGAGTACTCCGTTTTCATTTGCAAAGTATCTCTCTCTGTTTCAATGTTTTCATTTCAAGTTTTAATTCGCTATTTGCAAAACCCACAGTTTATTCTGTACACGTAATGTAAGAACATTATTTATTGAATGAAAAAAATTTTATATACCAGTATAATAATATTTGTAAAAAAACATTATGAAGTGATTTTGTTGTTGTGGCTGTTTGGAATGCTATAAACCTTACAATAATAGCTATCCGGACAAATTTTGGCTATTTTTTTTTCTTAAAAACCATGGGAGCAGCCTTTACGGTAAAAAAAAAATTAGATATTTTCAGAGGAATACCTGAACAATTCAAGGGAGGTTTAGCTGTTGTTTCTAGCACGACCCAACCACCTTCCGTTTTCACTCTCACTTGTATTGATGTTCTTTCAATTTTTTCTCTCATTAAGCACATTTTATGGAATGATGATGCTGAAGTACGCGTGGTCTTCGGCATCACGCGTACTTCAGCGATGTCGAAGTACGCGTCGAATATAAATAAACTAGAGAAAAAATTGTACTCTCAATTTTTACCTCCAGTTCAATCAAATGAAGATATGTGTGTAAGAAAAAGTGTTTTCTTACAGAAAAGTATGCTATTAAAATGAATTATCGTTTACGTAACTCTTTCTTTAAATCACTGTGCTAGCAATGACCTCAAGCTCTCCAATATTTTAAATTATAAACAGAAACGATCGGGGGCAAGGAGTGGGGTTGCAAAAAAAATCATAATTTTTCTACAGTTATTTGTATCATAGCACAAGTTGATCCGATCAACGGAACAGCCTGCTCGTGAAATTAACTTGCAGGTGGTTGAGCACTCCACAGACACGTGTACCCTTAACGTAGTTCTCGGGGATATTCAGCGTGACACAGTGTGACAAGGCTGACCCTTTGAATTACAGGCACAACAGAAACAGGAAGTAAGGGTGAGAGAAAGTTGTGGTGAAAGAGAACAGCAGGGTTCGCCACCATCCCCTGCCGGAGCCTCGTTGAGCTTTTAGGTGTTTTTGCTCAATAAACTCTCGCAATGCTCGGTCTTGGAATCGAAACCACGATCCTACGACTGCAAGCCCGCTGCCCTAACTACTGGGCCATTGCACCTCCACAGTTATTTGTTTTTTTTTCCTCTAAAAAATTGGGCTGTGATTCAAATGAGATTTGTTCCCTGTCTATTAGAGGTCGAACGACTGCATGGATACTTAACCAAATGTAGAAGGACAGGAATGAGACAAGAAAAATGAATGCTGGTTCTTCAGGTGTAAACAGATAGGAATTTCAGGATTATGTAATAAAATTCAAGAAAACACATTCTTTTATTCTTCTACTTCTTTCAGTCATTTGACTGCGGCCATGCTGGAGCACCGCCTTTTAGTCGAGCAAATCGACCCCAGGACTTATTCTATGTAAGCCTAGTGCTTATTCTATCGGTCTCTTTTTTCCGAACCGCTAAGTTACGGGGACGCGTAAACACACCAGTATCGGTTGTCAATTGACGTTGGGAGGACAAACAAAGACACACAAACATACACACACAAACTTATATATATATATATATATATATATATATATATATATGTATACGACGGGCTTCTTTCAGTTTCCGTCTACCAAATTCACTCACAAGGCTTTGGTCGGCCCGAGGTTATAGTAGAAGACACTTGCCCAATGTGCCACACGAAAGATTAATATATTGTTCTTATGTTTGAGCGTGTTTTAAAATATTTAATCTTTCACTTATTTTAAAATGTGGCATTTATTCTCTCGGTGTCTTTTGCCGAATTGCTAGATTACAGGGACGAAAACAAACCAACATCATTTCTTCAGCGGGGGAGAAACTCAAACACAGAAAAGCACACACACACATGACAAGAACACAAATTTACATGTGTGTATGTAATATGGGCTTCCTCACAGTTTCCGTCCACAAGATTTACTCGCAAGGCATCGGTCAGCGCGGGGCTGTAGTAGAAAACACTTGCCCAAGGTGTCACGCAATGGAAACTGAACTCGAAACCACGTGACCACAGAGCAAGCTTGCTAACCACACAGCCATGCTTGCACCTTTTGCCAAACACTTTTGTTTATCTTTGAAATTCACTCTTGTTGTTATCTTAAGTTCTATCATTCATTTCTTCGACTCTACGATTTTATCTTGTTTCACGTCTATTTGCTATGTAAGGCGAAGTAACGCTCTTTCATGAGGCGGACACGTCAACAGAAACGCTGCCAAATCGAGCAAAACCTATTCACATCATGTAGCAGCTAGGTTTCGAAGTTCAATATAATATAAAAGTATGTTGGTGGTGTCTACACGAAACCATACGATCTATTTGTTATGGTATCGATTTATAACATTGGCACATGTCCAGACAATTTTCGAGATGCTACGATCGATTAACCCCCGGACGAATTAAACATAAAACTGATTCCGGTGTAGTTTGAACTTAGAGTGTGTGAAGAATTAACTCTCTGCAACGAAGGAATTACTGAGTCGCAGAAAAATTCTTGCTTCTCACCCCGACACTCACCTTTCCTATTGAATTATTACATCGAGAATGGTTTTGTAGTTTGAAATGTCCAGTTACGGGTTTCAAAGCATCCTGGTGTTTTTTTTTCTTTCTTTCTCAAAGGTATTGCTGAAAGCGATCGATATCCTTGCGGCTAGTTTCAACGATCGAAGTCAATTTCGCAGTGTTTATAAACTTGTTGTTCGGACCGGCTACAAGTGGAGACAGTGTTAGAAATACACACACACACACACACACACACACACACACACGCACACACATATCCACACTCACATATAAATATATATATACACACATACATATATGTATGTATATATACTTATCCATATACGCGTACATACATACATACATACATACATACGTACGTACGTACATATCCTGAGAAGAATTGAATGACAAATTTCTACGTGAGTTTCTTCGGGATAAATGAAATTGTCCATTTCAAAATTGCTATAAAAGAAAGACGATAAGAAAAAAGTAAAAGAAATGTTACAACATCATCCCAGTTATTATATAAACAACATGACCTGTTTAACGTTAAGCAGGTGATCTTAAACTATTATTCCCGTTTTGCTATATGCATTTAATTAATTACTTAAGTTCCATACCTTCTTAATATTTGTTTTACAAGTGCAATATGTACTACCTTTCTACATTACTTTTTCTTAATAAAAAAAAACCGTTTCTCCTATCTATGAGAGTCCATATCAATATCTTAATTACAACAAGGCGGCGAACTGGTAGAAACGTTAGCACACCGGGGCGGGGGGGATAAATACTTAGCGGTATTTCGTCTATCTTTATGCTCTGAGTTCCAATTCCGCTGAGGTTGACTTTACCTTTCACTGGTACTTAATTTATCGATCTCAAAAGGATGAAGGGCAGGCTCAACCACGGCGGAATTTGAACTCAGAACGTAATGAACTTAATAATAAGAATTCATATGTAGATTAACTCAGTTTTTGACGATTTGTCTCTTGCTTTCCTCACTCACTCAATTTCTTTCTTTCGCTCCCTCTCGGTATATTGACACATAATGTTTTGTTTTTTTAAATTTCTTGCCGATTCGTCATTTTGATCCTGAGGGTTATATATGTGAGATTAATTATACTGAACTTCGTTAGTGGAACCAAATAACGTACACCAGACTGGTCTACTAAGCTGAAAATGGAGCAAACCTGAAGGACAGGTTTGCAGTAACAAATATAATTAGTATTCGGATTAGTGTCAAGCAAGATCGACCTCGGTCCCATTTAAACAGAGAGAGAGGAAATTGTAAACACTGAGAATAAATGGTTTTAGTTCGGTGCTCTATATTTCCTGATGGACTATACTTCATAACACACACACACACACACACCACGCACACGCATATACACTAAGACACATACATCGATAGACAGACGGAAGCTTACGTATACACACATACACACACAGACACATATATATATATATATATATATATATATATTCTTTTACTCTTTTATTCTTTTACTTGTATCAGTCATTCGACTGTGGCCATGATGAAGCACTGCCTTGAAAGGTCTTATTCGAGCAAATCGACCCCAGAACATATTTCCTTTAGGTGAAGGGACTTAAACACGCCAACGCCGGTTGTCAAGCGGTGATGGGGAGACAAACACAGACACAAAGGCGCAAACACACACACGCACACACATGCACACACATACACACATATACACACATACGATGGGTTTCTTTTATTTTCCGTCTACCAAATCTACTCACATAGCTTTGGTCGATTCGAGGTTATAGTGGAAGTCATTTGCTCAAGGTGCCATGTAGTGGGACTGAACCCGGAACCATGTGGTTGGGAAACAAGCATTTTACCACACAGCCACACCTGCACACACACACAGACATGTATGCAGATAAATATCTACATATATTCATGCTTATAACAAAAAAGCAGCAGATAAGGAACGAAGAATGAAGACGTTGATAATTCTTAATTTATGGTTCCACTGAAAATCAGTTTGAATTTTATGAATAAAGTTTAAAGGTTGTAATTATAGATATTTTAAATATTTCGAAATTTCATAAAGATTAAAAGTGCATCTTGAATGCATGAATATGTAATTATAAAAACAAATAAATGAATCAGTAGAAAAAAAAATCGTTTAAAATGTAAATAAAAAATATTACATGCTATAAATATATACATGAATCAATATTTTTTTTAAATCGATTCATAAAAAAGCGATATATAAAGAGAAGCAAAAAATAAAAATAAAAAATAAAATTCAGTCTAAAAACTGAAGAGGAATTGGTTGGAATAGAGAACATAATATTTATGGAGCTTTCGCTGTTTTAATGGCTTTTAGCTTTTCGGAGGTAGTTGGTCCTGCGCCAGTTCCACTCAGGTGCTCCCGATTCACCCATCTCTTCCTTTAATCAGCTATATAATATCCCACCACCACCACCGTCACCACTACAACGACCCAATTTCCATTTCTGCGAGTCCTTCCGCACGAGAACGGTGGACTTCTGGCAGCTCGTCTTTGCCCATGTTTTTCCTGAGGGTGTTGTCATATAACGGAATCAGCACAGCGATAATGTCATCAATTTCACAGCAGATCATGTGAACCACTACTATCTTCATACTAAGCAGCTAACAGAAATGAACTCGCAAGCAAGAAATAAACGCGTAGAGATGTGAGAAACTGGATCTGAAGATATATGAATATACAACAAATGTAAATGATCAGTACATTTGGATTAGGAGATGGGTTTAAAACTGTCCTTTGAAAGGTAAGGAACTGGTTGTGACGAATGCTGCAGAATATAGTATCAGCGTTAAATGATAAAAGCTGTGTGCATTGCACCATGTATACTAAATAAGTGGTGCGGGCTCTCGGTGTTGTATAAAAGATACCGATTATGTTGGCATATCAGCTAATTAACTTTTTGACTTGTTAAATGGGCCTTTGTCCATTTACCAACTCGATTTAAATCCTATTAAAAAGTCATAGATTTTGTTTTGGATGGGCTCAACATAGACCAATGAGCCTAATTCGGGGCATTTAGTTTGTAGTGTCGATTTTTATAGTATGCTCTTATGCAGTGTATGTTTCCGTTATAAATGGTGTTCTATCCATATTTAATACAAAAATTTCAACTTATTCAACCTGGAACTTGCTTTCATTTGATTTTTTCTAATATGTAGAATTGTACTGGGAATTTGAATTTTAAACAATTAGGTATTCCTCTGTGTGGTGTGCTCCTTATGTTTTTGCATAAAATATCGATGAGACAGTTTGTGGGATTAATGTTGGAATAGCGTTGGGTTTGGTGGCGTATGGCTTTCAAATTTGGTGTTTCTGATACGATTTTAGGCGTGCAGTTGTAACTTTGTTTAACGTTGTTTGTGATAAATATTTCACGGATTGAGTGATTTGGGGGAAACGGGTCTCGTACAAAAGGAAAATAATTGCTAGTGACCCTTGGCTTAGCGTTCAAGGGGAAAGCAGGATTTGAGTCATATTTTGCGTTTACGTTCATTATCGAGTCTCAGGTGTGTGCTATGCATTGGATTTTGTCCTTGAGGTAGCTTAATATCAGCACCAAAATAACATTAAGATGATCCGGTGAGAGTGCCCACATCTTAGGATATAACTGAGAAGCATATATTTTCAACTATGTTCTTTATGAATTTTAAGCGGTTGGAGATTTGTCAATGTATAGTAGCTTTTTGTTGGGTTTTCTTAAGAGGTGATAAACGTCACTGACACAATTAGTGTGCTAACAAATTAACCTTATTTGGGTTTGTGGAGATTGCGACTTATAGATTCAGATATTCGAATATTAATGAAGTTAATGTTTTCCTACAATTGTCTAGATGGCGTGCCTTCTTATTTTTAGGTATCAGATTTTAGTTGTCAGTCGTTGCACCTTAGTGAAATTCGTGTGTAATGTGTAGTACACATAGAAACTTATGATTTTACAACTCTTTCAGTCAACCGGCTGGCACATTGTAGAATGTATGGTTGATGTACATTATTATCTTGATTTCCTAAGCGGTAATCTCTATGTAGTTTTTGTGAAGGGAAGATCTTTGAGAAGTTGGAGTTTAATCATTAATATGCTCTCATTCCCCAATCACACATCACTGGTTCGGAAACACGTTCATATCCATGTGCTTATTGCAAGATCGTTAACAGAAGCTCTCTAAGAATATTTCATATGAAATATATTTTCCATTCAGGTCAAACTTGCAAATCGCTGTTTATCTATACAAATGTTAATTTTTATGAATACTTGCAAATTTTTATACCTGTTTACTTTATAAGAATCCACTCTTTATAAGAATCCACTCTCTAATCATTATCAGATCATACACTTGAAACGTGGGAACAAAAAGCTCCCAGTAGTCACTTTCTGAAACTCAGTAACTACATAACTTACAAGAACACAAACGTAAATTCATTGATAAATTTACTGGTTATTAAACTCAATTAAAATCCACATCAACAGAATATATAGGATGAGCCTACTTAAAATTACCATCGTAATGTACTTAAACGCGTTGCTGATGTTAACAGATACTTGATATACGCAATTTGAGGCTGTAGATTAGAATACATTGATAACCAAGCCTCTGATTTACAAACTTTAACATTTGAAAGTCTATACAACGAGTGTCTTTGCTGAGAGGTTATGGTAAGATCATGATTTCGATTTCTGGCGGCATGTTGTGTCATGGAGCAAGACACTTTAGTTCATGTTCCATCAGGCCACTCAAACATGAGTAGTAATTGTGTTTCAAAGCCTTGTCACATTCTGTATCACGCTGAAAATCCCTCAGAAATGTAAACATCTCTGTAGAATAATGAGCCAATTGCACATTAATTTCACAAGCAGACCGTTCTGCTGGTCGGCTAAACTGGATCTCTCGTCGTCATAAACGACCCAGTGCCAGTTATTATCGATCTGGAAATCTAAAACATATTGCGTGCTACACGAAGACTGGTTTTCTTTGATAAAGCGTTCTATTTCTCTCCCCACGCATTCTCTTTCACATTTTTTTCTGTGCCCCTTTTCTCTCTCTCTCTCTCTCTCATCAATTACCTCTCTGAAAATTCTACCAGATAGAGCCAGGATATTTCAGCTGTTACAGACCAATAGACCAAAGGTCACCGATGGTGGATTTCCATCTTTCAAACCTGTGGAATCAGTTGCTCGATCGAGTGAATTATCTGCTCCTGTATTACTAAGACACGATCACACGTAATGCACTTCTAAGGCAGAATCAAATGCAACAGAGAGTGTGAGAAAGCTGTACGAGGGTATACCCAAAAGTAACAAGAAATGTTCCCTGAGGGACAAGCCTGTTGTAGTTCGGGCTTCCACCGCTAGAAGCTACTTGATACGGTATCAGTCTACCAACCGGCATTGTCCAGTGAGGTCATACTGCCACGTGGTGCTTCTTTCTTTTGCAGTGTTTTTCCCCTGTTCGTCTACTTTTGAGATGGCTGAAACGAAGGAATAGCGTACTTTCGTGAAATTCTGTTTTCTGCTGGGGAAAACGGCGGCCGAAACAATTGTCATTCTCCAGACAGTTTACACGAACGATGCCATGAGCGAAACATAAGCTTACGGGTGTTTTCACGCTTTTCGAATGGTCACTTGTCGCTTGAAGACCAACCTCGTTCAAGGCGACCGTCGACCTCCCGGACGTATGAGAACATCATGAAAACTCAAGAAGAACGCCGCCGAACAATTGACGAACTATTGTCTGGTGCTTTTGCCAACGAATATTGAGCGAGAAATTATGAGTGAATAGAGTTACAAAAAAATCTGTACCTCGAAAGCAGTCAAGACTAAATGCATGTCGTGCACTGAATGAACAGCTGAAAGTTGATCCGGACCTTTTTTCGAAGGTCATCAGTGGGAACGAAATCTGGTGCTACGGAATTTGCAGATGTGGAAGAAGTGAAGAAAGAAACGCTGCAGGCTTTAAAAGGCATCACTTCGCAAGAATTCCAACACTACTTCCTACAGTGGAAAACGCATCTGCACCGATGCATTGATTCAAATGGAGAATACTTTGAAAGCGATAAAAGAGAAAACATATAAAACTAAGTGAATAAAACAATATTGCAAAATTCCAATTTCTTTTGTGTACCCCTTCGTACTAAGTGAATGAGAGGTGCAAACCAATCGAAGGTCTTCTATGTAGGTACCGTCTACTAGAAATTATTGGCAAAGCATAGATCGGCCCTAAATTAGGAAAAAATATTATCGTCTAAGATGGCACCCAGTGGGAACCCGGAATTTCATAGTTACGAAGTGAAATCATAAACATTCAGTCATATATATATATATATATATATATATATATATACCAATTTCAGCGTGGAAGACATAAATTAGTCATTCGGAAACACACGAAGACTGTTAATATCACTGAAACATATATTTACTGCGACCTGCTCAATGTCAAACACGTATATATATATGGTTTCTACAGTAAAGGAAGGCGATGATCTTGGTTTTCTTTTTTTCTTATTTCTTCTTGTTCCACTTTTTGCACCAATTTTCTTCACGTATTTTTCTTCTCATTTTTTCTTATTTCCTCACAATCCAGCGTCCTCACTTTCAAATGCATTTAATGTATAAAAAGAGCCTGAAATATTGCTTAGAGATACATGCCATGTTTTATAATCTGCCAATTTAAAGTATCGTTAAGCATGAAACCATTAATAGCTCTTTCGTAATGGTGTGTTAAATTGATGTGCTGTTTAGTTAGATATAGCTTGTGCCTTCACTGGGTGCGAAACTTATGTAAGTACTTAAGTATATATACACAAAGAAAGAGAGAGAGAGAGAGAGAGAGAGAGAGAGAGAGAGAGAGAGAGAGAGAGGGGGGAGAGGTAGATAGATAGACAGATATACATTGAAACGCACATACATAAATGTATGGCATTAACAACTGATAGTGCAATGATCGTTGTCAGTAATTGCATTAAAATAATCTCCTTGATCTTTCCCTGCGCTGTCGTTCTTTCATTTTTTTTAAATTTCGGTCATTTTGGATGTTAAAATCTTACTCATTCAACGAGTCACTCTGTGTTTCATTTTAAAATAAATTTTCTACATATATGTTATCTTTATCCTTTAAAAAAATCCCTACAAATATTCATTTATATAGTAGGGGTAAAAATAAATAACCTTGTTCCCAATATAGGATACCAACAATTTGATACACTACAATAGAGTATGCGTGGAACGAACGTATTTTGTTTATAAAAGATATATTTTTCAATGCATAAGTAATGATAAAAGAGCATATATAGGATATATTCCTTACAGAGCAAAAAAAAATATGTCAGCAATCATATGTATGTATGTGTGTGCGTGTGTAGATATAATTTTCTATTCTATCCACAGTTGCATACATTCATGCTTGCATGAATACATACATGGCTGGTTGCTGACAGATTTTTCTGCTCTGTAAGGATTTTATCGTATATACGTGTTGTTCTATCAGTACTTACGCGTTGAAAAAATATATCATTCTAATTGTACTACAATGCATTCCAGCGCTTCAAAAAGAAACTTGTTTGTTTACATATAACGTAATAAAATTATATATATTCATGCATATATATGTATGTATGTATATATATATATATATATATATATA
>NC_068991.1:64243361-64244775 GCF_001194135.2 Octopus bimaculoides
ACACATATATATATATATAAATATGCATATATATGAGAAAGCATGGTTGGTGATTACTTGTGGTTGAATATACCAGGAAAGAAATAAGATGAAAATACAGATTTGTTTTAGGAAACTAAAGAAAATATTTAAATCGTCATGGCCAAAGTATTATACAATATTACAAAATAAGATTCTTTTTCCTCCTGCGAAAGGGTCATTTTATTAGAGGAAAAATATCATATTTTGTATAATATACATTAATATGTTTGCCATGACGATTTAAATATATTCTTTAGTCTTGTAAAATCGAATCTGTGTATTTTCATCTTATTTCTTTCCTTATATATATACACGGACGCACAAACACACACACTCGCATACATATACACACACATGCGCACAAATATTGATTACAATTACGGATTGACTCACTCATAACACAAAAAGACTTCAATCGAACATATAGTATTTTGGTATCAAAATTTTCATAGCACCATTTGCGAGCTGAGCATTTACATATTTCTACTGCAGTTGAATGTTTGTGATATTAGCAGTACTTCTGTACTTTTAATGGCTAATATG
This sequence comes from Octopus bimaculoides, assembly GCF_001194135.2. Taxonomy (NCBI): domain Eukaryota; kingdom Metazoa; phylum Mollusca; class Cephalopoda; order Octopoda; family Octopodidae; genus Octopus; species Octopus bimaculoides. The sequence continues at coordinate 64,243,926 of NC_068991.1, forward strand.
TGCTATATACGCTGATATCGTGATATTTTTTTTGTCGATCCCTTTTGATCGAACTCCCCCTTTTTTCCTTCCTACGATCCCTTTTGATCGACACACCCCTACTTTTTTTCCCTTCCCCCTCCCCAAAAGAAAAGCTCTACATTGTATTTGTCCCATCTTTGTTGAGCCCTGTGTGGCTAATAAAAGAAATGTATCAATCTATCTATCTATCTATCTATCTATCTATCTATCTATCTATCTATACGATCCCTTTTGATCGGCGTTTAAAATTTTTTTTTTCTACTTCATGATCCCATTTGATCGAAAATTTATTTTTCCTTTTTTTCCCTTCAAAAAGAAAAGCTCTCCATTGTATTTTGTACCCTCTGTGTTCGACGCTGTGTGGCTAATAAAGAAATCTATCTATCTATCTATCTATATATATATATCTATCCATCTATCTATCTATCTATCTATCTATCTATCTATCTATCTATCTATCTATCTATCTATCTATCTATCTATCTGTCTGTCTGTCTGTCTATCTATCTATGTGTGTGTGTGAAGGCACGTGGCTTTGTAGTTAGGGTGTTGCACTCACGATAGTGAGATCTTGGTTTCAATTCCTAGACCGGGTGGTGCGTTGTGTTCTTGAGCAAAATACTTCACCCCACGGCGCTCTGCGATCATTTCGACACATGACGCGTGGCACACAGCGTATCTGTTCAGACAACGTCGATCTGATGGAACGAGTGAGCTAATGTGCAGCACGAACATTTGATCACTATAAACAATTCATTTAAGTAGATCGTTCGGCGAAAGCTGAACGCTCATACGTCGTATTCAGCAGGAAAGTCCATCATATATATAT
>NC_068991.1:64245160-64245728 GCF_001194135.2 Octopus bimaculoides
TATATATATGTATATATATAAGTATATATGTGTTACCTTTCCGTTAGTACGAGCATAGAAATATTATAGAGATTATATAAGATCCCGCTCTAATTTGTTTGAAATTCTGCCAACGAAGCAATAGATTAAAGTGTTTCTAAATGCTCTATTATTCGATGTGGCTTTTTAGTGATTCCTACAACAGAGCCTATATTTGGAAGGGAAGTAATTGAAATTGCATAAAAAGTAGAGATTTACATTTATCTGCTTCTCTAATTGCCCATATCAATAATGCCTATTCTAAAGCTAGTTTACATTTCAAGACAAATTCTTAGCTTATCGCTATGATATAAAATACCAAAATTTTGAACATAAAGGTCAGCCGTTGCAAGGATTGCGGGTTAAGAAAGAATATTGGTGTATTTTGAATTTGAGCATTGAGAGTTAATAAAAAGTATATTATGTTGTAATGGTTTGAGGATGAAAATATGAAAGATAAAGAGTAACATAATTCGTACAAAATATATATTTATCTTAGATTTTTCAAAAATTTTGTTTAGAACGGCGCATTGCAATATATATATATATA
>NC_068991.1:64249637-64251640 GCF_001194135.2 Octopus bimaculoides
TATATATAAAGAAGGAAGGATGCAATATTCATTATTATACATTTGTATTTGTATTTCAGTAAATGTAAATGAAATCATTTAAAGAGCTCAAGTGCATCTTCATCTTCTCTTCTACTCATGTCAGAAACCACTTTTCCTGTATGTGTGTGTATATCTAAATACAAATACACCTGTCGATATATATATATATATATAGATATATATCAGTCTATATATATGTGTGTGTGTCAGAGTGTGTGTGCTTGAGTGTGTGTGTGTGTGTGTGAATGTGTGTGCATGTGTGTGTGTGTGCTTGTCTATAGATATGTATTATTAGGGCGATGTAATACGAATTTTAACCACTTGTCGAATAAAATGATGCGCCTTGTTTCATTATTCTTTCTCTGGTACATGTACTGACGATGGAACTGAAATTGTGAATACACACACCAGGCTATCCACGGATTTTGACCTTCATTGCAGGATTTGTTGTACACCTGAAACCCTCAAAATCAAATAGTGTATATTTCGTAGAGTTAAAATTGACATAGGATGTGAATTATGTATACACATACTCACACACACTCAGACACACACATACACAGACACACAACACGCACACATAAGCACAAACAGATATAGGACATTGGGCATACCGCCATATATATATATATATATATATATATATATATATATATATATATATATATATGTATATGTGTGTGGACGTTAGTGGGAACACACACACACACACACACACACACATACATACATATATATATATAAATAGACTTTAGAATTATCTTCTTAAACACATTAAATATTACATTTGTGTACACATCCATATGAACACATATATTTACACATACGTACAAGAATGCATACATGTATCTATATACATATACGTATATATATAGATGTGTATATGTATATATATATATATTTGTATATATAATATATATATGTATATCTATATATATATGTATGTGTACATGTATATTTATGGCACATAGATATATATATATATATATATATATATGAATATATGTATATATATGTATATATGTTTATGTATATATATATTTATGTATATATATATATATATATACATAGATATGTATATATGTATATATATATATATACATATATATGTACATATATATATGTATGTATATATCTATCTGCATATATATATATATATACACAAACACACACACACACATACACACACACACACACACACACACACATATATACATATATATATATATATATGTGTGTGTGTGTGTGCGTGTTTGTGTGTGCACATATACATATATGAAATACAGTGCTTTTTCTTCAGTTGGTCCAAATATTGAGGTAGCTAATTAAATGATATCAGAGCTGTCATACATTGACGATATCTTCTGGATTTATCTGTACTACATTACCTAGAAATATTCACACACACATAAATATATTTTTACCTATGTTGGTATGTCTATATATATATATATATATATATATATATATATATATATATATATATATATGTATGTATATATGCGTACATACACATATATATATAAATACATATATACATATATGTAAATATATACATAAATATATAAACATATATATATAAATACATATATATACATATATATAAATACATATATATACATACATATTATATACATATATATGTATACCTATATATATATATATATATATATACATGCATATATATATATAGATACATACATATACGTCCGTATATATATGTACATATATATAGGTATGTATATGTATGTATATGTATGTTATATATGTACGTATATATATGTATATATATGTATGTATGTATTTGTATATATATATATATATGTATATATATATATATATTTATGTATATATATGTACATATATATATATATACGTATATACATGTATATATATGTTCATATATATTTATATATATGTACATATATATATCTGTATATATATACATATATACATAAATATATATATGCATACATATATAT
>NC_068991.1:64251650-64252491 GCF_001194135.2 Octopus bimaculoides
TATATATATATAACCAATTAAATATACATGTACATATATATACATGCGTATATATATATATACACATCCATATTTATATACTTATATAAGCATATATGTAATACATATATATATACATATATATTATATATATATATATACATACACGCGCGCATACATATATATATATCCATTTAGGCATATACAAATAAATATATAGGTATTGTGTATTAGTGTTTCCGTATATGTGTGTATATGTGTGTATACATACGTGTGTGTGTGCTTTTAAGTGTAAATCCGGCGTCCTTACAATGTTATAATGGCAAAAGAATTTTTCTTGTAATATGCAATTTTTAGATCTGGGCCAAATCATGTATTTGTACATTACAAACTGTTTGAAATTATAGTTGTTGTCGGTACCCATGTTATAAGCGACGGAATGTCTTATATATGCTTTTGAAAAATTTTGCGCGATTATTCTTAGCCCTGTTATATACTTCATGTTTAGATGTATTTCTTCGTTTAGGCATCAGGTGAAATAAGAAACGTATTATTATAAGGTTTATCAATGAATAGTCTTTTTTTTTTCCTTTGGTTTTGTTTCTTTTTATATTTCCCAACAATCATGATTTAAACAAATAATATTGGAAGAGGTTATAAGGCAGATTCGTTGTACAAGAATAGAACAATTATACAGACTAATTAAAGAAAAAAAACACACCAATAAGACCAATGCTACCATATTATTTTATTACTAGATTATGAGGCCACATACTGACGAACGAATCCGTATTATGTCTGTGCAATATGGCATATACATACGTATGTATATGTGTGTTACATATATATATATATATATATA
>NC_068991.1:64256268-64257071 GCF_001194135.2 Octopus bimaculoides
GGGCGGAAAAAAAAACTTGAATCACCTTGGAAACGTTTGGTAAAATATTTACAATATTTTATTGCTGGTAAGGGTTATAACATTGGTTATAATATCAAGAATTTTACCAAAAATGGGTTTAACTGTATTTATATTTTTCTTTTATTTATTTATTTATTTATTCTCTTCTTTACCGTTTATAACAACAATGACAATGGTGAAAGTGAAACAAAAAGATCATTTTGAAATATTACCGTGAAATATCTATAGAGTAGTAGTAGTAGTAGTAGTAGTAGTAGTAGTAGTAGTAGTAGTAGTAGTAGTAGTAGTAATAGTAGTAGTAGCTGTATTGAAGTAGATATGTAGCTATGTAGGTAGATAAGTAGGTAAGTAGATAGGTAGATAGATATGTGTTATAGTAAGACGAAGTTTGGAATGATTGTAAAGGATAATTAAGAAACCGAAGAACGATATGGTAGTAGAATATGGAACAAACGATTATTTTATTTTTTAGTAAATTTAGTCAGAATATTTGGTGCAGTAGGGGTTGGTGAGGTGAAGGCAGACGAGAGGCCTTTTTTCATTCCCTTCGAACAAACAGTGACGAACAGATAGCTGTGGGTGCAGTCTCCCGTTGACATTGTTTTTTTATATTTTCGTACTGCAGAAGCGGGGCAAGAGATTCAGCACAAATATTTTACTTTTGTTGTTGGTTCCTCATCATCTTCACGAATTCTGAAATGAAAGAAGCAAGAGTATTAGTACGTGTACACACACACACACACACACACACACACACACACACACACACACACACACACACA
>NC_068991.1:64257128-64258018 GCF_001194135.2 Octopus bimaculoides
TATATATATATATATATATATATATATATGTCAACAGAACAACAGAAGAGATCCAGAGATTCTCAATATAGAAAACACTTCGTAGCGCTCAAATAATTTTAGCTTACACTCCCGAACGTTTACCGAAGACCAAGTGCACGAAGTAAAGAGTGGCTAGAAGAGGAATCCAGGCGAGCAGATGTGGAAACAATGATGCAAATAAACAAATAGAACGGTTTGCTTGAGATGTACAATATATATATATGTACACATGTATGCATGTAAAAAGAATAGCAAAGACAGGTATATTTCAGATGAGTATTCAAGATATATTTCAAGATATATTTCAGATGAATATTCAAGTATAAATATATAGATAGCTATATATTAACACAGCAAACTTACAGACAGAATATAGGCACAGAAAATTAAAAGGGAGAAGGTATGGTGTTCGACATCTAAGGCTTGGGGTTACTTCATAGCATTGGCAAATAAACATGCGATAGATATGGTCTCTATCTTCAGGTTGCAGGGATAAAAATCTAACATTTTTCACATCATGATGTAGGAAAATTTAAATGCAGAATCTAAGACACCTGATGTTATATCCTGTTATTATTTTGATTGTATTTGTGTAACATTGTTCGTTTTATTCCGTCCTTGTTTTTGTATGCATTCGCTGCTTTCATCCAAGGAATCTAATGCTCTTAGCTTAGTTTTTCCTTGGAGCTGGTCCGATTGGAGCAATATCGAGAATAACCAGCCGAAATTGCACAGATAATCTGGATCTCGACTGAGGAAAGAAAACTCCGAATGACCCGTCCTTGTTTTCTTTGTATCGTCTATCTGGATGTTTTGTTGTTCCTTTCTTTTATCACCTAACTGTCTGGATATATATATATATATATATA
>NC_068991.1:64258750-64262045 GCF_001194135.2 Octopus bimaculoides
TATATATATATATATATATATATGTGTGTGTGTGTGTGTGTGTAAATATACCATAAAATGCCTGGATAATGAGAGTTGGGTATATTTTTTAACCATTCATGATCTTTAGCAATACGGCCGTTTCACAGCCTTCATCATAGGACAATAATTTCAGTATATAACGAATGATTTGACATGTCTGCTCTAATAAGCAGGCAACGCGTTATACAATACAAATGTATATTCAGAATTAACTGATATTCTAGGGATCTGATAAACAAGATTTCTTTATCCGCTATAATTTGTAAATATACAAGAGTAAAGTCCTACTAAGAATAAAATGCTTGGATGAATTCGAATTGAATATAGGTGTCTTATGTATCTGCCATTTAAACTGTTTGGTCCGTTATTTCCAACGATTTTGAGGTCCACTTATATTCTTATATATAATGATGCGTCTAAAGCCTTGTAACATTTTATGTCCAACTCCTATGTTCCTGCCTTTAGGCTTTCACTTCGTACACTCCAGCTCAATTTGATTCGTTCTCAGTCGAAAGACACCTCTTGTTATATTCTTGTTGTTTGTATTTGTAACTGTGTAGCATGTTCTCCCTTTTTCTTTTTGTCTTTGCTGCAGTACACATTCGCTAGCTTTCTTGCAAAGATCAAATGCTCTTAGCTTAGACTTTGGTGGGGAGGCAACCAGATCGAACTGTCTGAAGTATAACTGCCCGAAACAGTAGGGATATCTGGTAACTTGACTGAAGAAAGAAAGCAACGAATGACCCGTCCTCTTTTTCCCCGTCCTTCTAATTGTTGTTTCTTCTGTCGGCCTTTGTATCGTCTACCTGTTCGAATGTTTTATTGTCCTCTATTGCGTTTTTGTTCCATATATACATAGGTCAGTGGCTGTCGAACGCCGACGAAGGGAAATAACCCTGAAATCCGGATCCGTTCGTGCTACAGATCATGGTGAGAGGGATAACTTCCCTTGGCAAACAGGACACAGTCGTGTGTCGATAAGCCAGCTGGAGGAGATGTCCTCCTGGGGCTAAAAGCAACAGTAACATCCACCCCTAGGAGTCAGCCACACTTAAGTGGCAATATACTACACTTTATCGTGCAGTTACTGTTAATACTTCATTTAGAGAATTAACATTGCTTATATATATATATATATATATTGCTGCGTCTGGGGAGAGCCATTATCTTTTAATGCCTTATTATTTAACACACCCACCGGTAGAGTTTCCACTCAGTTACATATTTACTTTACCGGTGAGTGTCTTAAATAATAATGCACTAAAAGAAAATGACTCGCTCCAGGCACAACAAAATATGATTCAACATACGAACTCACATAAAAATTCTTACAAACCAAATCCAAAAACGAAATATATATATGGAGAGAGTTACAGAGAGGAAGACAGACAGAGAGACAGACAGAGAGGGAGATAGAGAGATAATATATAGACCAATTGGTAGGTAGACATACAGAGAGGTAGGTAAGTAGGTCGGTAAATAAACAGACGAATAAAATTCAAATACATGAGTTCATTTGTCTTAGACTTGACTAAGTTGAACATCTGCCTCAGTCAACGTTTAAACATTTTTGCTCACAAATAAGCAGGGACAACACAGTTTATGCGCTAAGCAATTTACACTTTATTTGGGGAATGTGTAAATATGTTACAACTGGATGGCTTCAAGGAAGAACATGGTTGTGTTGAATATATTATTTGAGCGAGAAGTAATGTTCCACACCTGCGTCTTAATTGCTTATTCATGTGACTTCTCGATTACTCGAGATTATCTCCCCCTTCAGTTCGGAGTTGGTTCCAATCACTGCAAGGTGTTCGTATATTTACCTTTCCACAAAACGAAAATAATTTTACTAACTCAAGAGGATACATCATGTATAGGTCTTATTAGGGGGAGAAGGAGAAGACAAAGAAGAAGGATAAGACAAAGAAGGAGAAGACAAAGAAGAAGAAAAAGAAGAGGAAGAAGAAGAAGAAGAAGAAGAAGAAGAAGAAAGAAGGAGGAGGAGGAGAAGGAGGAGGGGAGGGAGAGGAGGAGGAGGACGACGAGGAGGACGACGAGGAGGACGAGGAGGACGCGGAGGAGAAGACAAAGAAGAAGAAGAGGAAATAGAAGAAATAGAAGAAGGAGCATGAGAAGAATAATGTGAGAGTGTCATGATAGTAGTAGGATGTTAAATGGTCAAGTGCCCTGAAAGTGTCTTGTTGTAGATGGTAGTAGGATTGAATTCCTGAGACAACTCTTTTGAATGTATTGTTTATAAAGTTTGCGTAGGTGTTATTCTAAACAGCAATAGTGGCGAAGTTTGGAACGAGGTGGCGGAGAGGAAGAAGACGAAGAAGAAGAAGGAGAAAGAGAAGGGAGAATAAGAAGGAATGTAGGTGGTTTGATAGTAGTAAGATGTTAAAGGGTCTAGTGACCTAAAAGTGGCTCGTTATGGATTATAGCAGTGATTGGGACGGTTTTTAATGAATTCTTAAGAGTTTCTTGAGTGTATCATTTTTAATATTTGCGTGTGTGTTTGTGTTATTCTAAGGTCGTGGTGGATATGTCGTTTGTTGTAGATGCGTTCAAAAGGGGTCTGTATTTTGTAATAAAGAGAGTCTCTTTCCTACTTCGTTGCCTACAGGTTGTATTAGTAGAGGGGGAAAATTCTGAAGCTTCGATTTTTGTTATTTGGGGAATTTTGATCTGGGGTCTGTGCAGAGCCAACCTTTTACGTAGACTGTTCTTTCTTTGCCGAATGTATTGCCCATGACACCCAAAGCAGGTTAGTGCGTATATTAGGTTCTTCGAAGGGCATGTGAAGTTGCTTTTCACTGTGAAACGTTGTCCCTGTTTGAAGGAGAACTGATCCCTCAATTAAATTGACGCATATCCCACAGTTGGTTCTTCCGCCTTTTTTACTGACGGCTTCTGTGTTGCTGCTGAGCGAATTCGGGCTTGTGTTAGGAGACTTTTCATAGATTTGGGTTCTCTCTTCCTTTTTATAACGGATTAAGTTCATTCTGTGGTCCATTATCAGCATGTGAGTTATGTAAGACTAGCGCGTGACTAATATCACGAAATAATTTTTATTTCAATTTGTTTTCCTTTCCCTTACAGCATAGAAAATTGAAATATGTATAGTTTGAGAGAGATGTAAATACTTTCTTTGTTTCGTGCAATTTTAAATACATTCATACATACATACATACATACATACATGAATACATACATACATATATATATATATATATATATATATATATATATATATATATGTATTCATGTA
>NC_068991.1:64262127-64265341 GCF_001194135.2 Octopus bimaculoides
ATATATACATATACATACATACCAATACACACACACACGCACATATATATATATATATATATATATATAATGTATATGTATATCTATATATATATATATATATATGTGTGTGTGTGTCTGTAGTAGGAAACAGCGGACTAAATATATGAGCCCTCATATTGTAAAGAATACTAAATCACATATAAATATCTTGTTATAAATATTAGAGATCATCATTTAGATCGTGAGCGACATTTCTGGACTCTAAATCATATCTGAAGCTAACAACTGATATATGTACCTGCTAATCAATTAACCTACAGAGGTGTTGACTTAATAAGCATACCTGTAAACACTCCTACCCAGTTTTCCTCTCTCTTCTCCTCGATGAATATTTGTGCATGTTTGATTATTGAGTTTGCCTTGGCACCACAACGTTGCAGGTTCGTATCGTCTTGGGCAAGTTTCATTTAAGAAAGTCCCAGGCAGATCAAACCACCTGAGCGAAATTGGGTACACGGGAACTCTGTTGCAACTAATTTTATTAATTGATCACAGAATTTAAAGGCCTGGCCTTGTCACACAATTTATTTTGCTGATTCTGTCGGATGTTTATATTTCGGGTACACTTGACCAAGGGTTACCCAGCCACTTACCAATGATTGAATGGAAAGACATATTTATCTAACAACTGAAAACCCATCGTGAAAACCGACGAAAATCCATTTACTTACTTAGAAGTACCTAGATAGATAGATGGGTAGATAGATATGTATAAATGTACGTATACATCAATGAATCTACATACGTATGTGACAGTATATATAAATATGTGAGAGAGAGAGTATGTATGTATGTGTGTATGCATGTGTGTGTCTGCGTGCGTACGTGCGTGCCTGCGTGTGTATTGGTGTTTACTAACTTATCGCTGTTCTCAATTATGTGATCTCTTCTACTTAACAGAGTTGGCATATATCATGTTGTCACTGAATGAATCTCAGAGTTTTATTTTGTCATTTCAAATGTCTCGAAAAGCTGTTAAATGTTGGCAATGGACCAAAGCTATTTAGCCTTTAACTCTTTTGCTGTTATTGATCAATGCTGCTTCAAATGTGTGAGCTGATCTTTAAAGATTGGTTGTTCAGTTAACAGTTGGCAAGTAAACCTGTGCAAAAATGATGGAGGGGAAAATATCTGCGTGTTTCGAAGATATGAGATGATTTTCTCGGTTTCCATGGCCACTTCTGCCACGACATTAGGTTCAAGAATGTGAATATATGAAAAATGTTAACGTAAAATGAAATTAGCTTGTATGCATTTCAGAGTATACAGACTCCTCATAAATATTAGTTTCTTACTTCAGCAGAATCAAAAATATGTAGTGAATGGGTATATATATATGGTCAGTTGAATAGTGTCCGGTATACAAATATTTATCGAGTGAGGAAGAAATGTCTCTGATACTTTGTTTGTTCCACCCAATTCGGATGAACTGGAAAAAATGCTAATTCGATCTATCGATCTCGGTCTGGGAATTGAACATATGGTCGTAGCGGATCTAATATGGACCACCCTCTAATTCTTATTAATATTTCTTTTGGAGAGTGAGATATGGTCAACAATACTGAGACAAAAGTGTAAACATTTTATCGACCATGAAAGGATCAATAGTCAAGCTGACCAAGACTGAATTAAAAACTACAAACGTGAAAATTCACTTTGTCTGGCAGTCAAACTTTAAAGTTTCTACCATCTATCATCCGCGAATATAAAATTATATTGATTTCTAACGCTATCACAATGCCCCAACGTTTTGGAACAGAATGTAATCTATTAAATCAACTATCAATATTTGAGTAGCCCTTTAATTTATCGACACTAATGATAAAAGGCAGAGTTGACCACAGGAGAGGTCAGTTGCTGTTTTCTGTTTCAAATACCTACATGAAAGATCGGTAATATTGTTGGAGATTTATAAATTTGCCAATACAACTGCTGCTCTTCGAATATTTAAACCAGTTGCTTTGAATTCCTCTGACCCAACTAACGAATTAACTTTTCGTTAAAAATATGAATACTGGTAATATAGTGCGAAGATCGACGCAAAGATGGTATGTTATGCATTCGTCGTACAATAAATAGCAGCTAAATCTCTCTGGATCTCAACTTCGTAATGATAAAAACGGTAGGGCACATATGCTAATGTAGAACTAAGTGTACAAAACTGCGATGTAATCAGAGTTAGAATGATTTTGAATGTATAAATCTGGATAAGAAACGAAAAAGAGCAATGATTATCTTATCAGATTCCATTTACTGGTTTAAGAAAACTATCAGTCTATAAAGGCGTGAAACAGCATAACATTATATTTATTTGCATGATGCCATCTGTTAGCAACCATTACATCATGAAACCAGATAAATTATGATACTATATTATCCTATAGAATATCATATGCTGACCAAGTTGACCGGAACAGAAGTAAAATTAGTGATTCACAACTATATTTACATGTAGACAAACGTAAACCTTCATACATTCACATACACAAATCCACACAAACAGACAGGTGCATATATAATGCATCTCTCTTTCTCTTTCTCTCTCTCTCTCTTTTTCTCTCTCTCTCTCTCTCTCTTTCTCTCTCTCTCTCTCTCTTTTCAACTGTCACATCCTCCCTATTCCAATGGATCAAGTGTGTTGATGCCTGCGTGCAACTATGTAGGAAGCGAAAACAATTAGCGAAAGCATAGCACAATCAAGTGGTGTGTAAGCTTCATATGTGTGCGCGCGCGCATACAAATTGCCTGACACGCACTGACACACATATCCACTTGTGCATACATTCATATTTAAATGTGTTGATAAACCAGAGTACTTCGTATACTTGACGTTTGTTAAACGTAAATATAACACCGTCTCTCAAGTGCACGATACATTTGGATATTACAGAATATTCCCGTTTATTAGCACTCACTGACATCTCAGTTCTAACACAAACGTATTACTAGCACTACTTGATCTGGCACTAAAACACATAAAATATACAAATTTGTCAGCTAGCGGTTTAGCTTAATTGTAAAGCATTCAATTTGAGGGATATGGGCTCGAGTCCCATGGCTATTAGTTGATAAATTTTTCCGCTTTGTAAGGGTAATTTGCCCAGTATTTCTGATGTTCTAACGGTAATTCTGCGTTCGGCAAAAAAACATCTTATTTGTAGCGTTCAATATA
>NC_068991.1:64266044-64268798 GCF_001194135.2 Octopus bimaculoides
ATATATAGGACTGGCTATGTGGTAAGTAGCTTGCCTACCAACCAGATGGTTCCGGGTTCAGTCTCACTGCGTGGCACCTTGGGCAAGTGTAAACTACTATGGCCTCGGGCCCACCAAAGCCTTGTGAGTGGATTTGGTAGACGGAAACTGAAAGAATATGCATTTGGATATTGAGAGTGCGAAGAAGAATGGGACGGAGGTGACTGATATATGGGTAGTTAAATACACAAATCATGTCAAATCGGTATTCTTGATGCCTGTGCTCACATTATATTTCTTTTAATCTCCTAACAATGCCTGTAAGCGTTAAGACACGTCAGTAAATATAATTATTAAGGCTTACCTTCATAACTGACCATCCCATCGCCATCCAAATCTGCCTCTTTTATCATATCTTCTAGTTCTCCTTCGGTCAGCTTTTCATCCGAGAAATTAACCATGACTTGACGCAGTTCGGCAGCTGTTATAAGTCCATTGCCATCTTTATCGAACACACGGAAAGCTTCTTTCATTTCCCTCTCTGCGTCTGGTGGACCCATCTGTCTCGCCATCATCTCCACAAATTCGGGATATTCGATTGTGCCATTTCCTAGAAGAAAATAAAATTATTATTTCAGAAATAGAAGAAAAAATTGGTTTTGAAGTTTAATTTCTGCTCAATCCATATTTTTTTACATTGAAGATGTATTGGATAGTTAGAAATATTCGACTGTTGTTTTATTATTTATTTTAAACCTTTCCAACTTTATTTGAATTAGAACGAAAAATATTTTCTCGTGGTGTTTTAACATATCTCTTTTTGCTTTGGGGAAATCTTTTCGTCCGATGCAAAGTTTTCTTTTTTTTTTTACCGCTTTTAAAATACGAATAAATCTTAGTTCTCTTCAGACATCTGGCGATGGAGTGCCATATAATGAGGAATTTTCGTTTCAGGTGGTTTAGTTAACAAACAACAAATACCTGATATTTTTTCTGGCCACGTTGGTTATTTTGAACATAAGAACAGTTATATAGTGTTACGTTTTAATATTAACATAGAGATAAAAATAAGAATTTATAGCAAGAACGACAATACGATGTTAAAAATAGAAATTTATTCCTCGCTATGAACACTTAAATGTTTACAGTGCAAAATTGCAAAATTAATTATTTCTATATTTAATAATTTGGAGAATATAAATTAATGACATGTTTTTATACAAGAAACTAATTCAGACATTAAGATTAGAAAAATCAATATTACATGTTTCTGTGTTTTTTTTTAAATACTTAATATATATATATATACAAAATTAAATAAATGAATATACTTCAAACAGTATATAATATACAGAAGACATACAAATATTTGAAATTACTATATATTTTATCGACACTTCTAAAGACGAAGTATAAATGCTAAGTTTATCAACGATAAAGTTGTTTACTCATTTATCATTTTGTATTGTAGTTATTTCTTTACAACAAATAATCTTAAAGTCATAAATATATACATACATACTTACACATGCACATACTTAGGCACGGACACATATGCATGAACACATGCACATGCACAAATATATACTGAGAGAAGAAGAGAGAGAGCTAATTATACGCATACATTCATACAGTTATAGACATAGAAGTATGGTGTACTGCTGCGTCATTTGCAGGATGAACAACAAACATAAGATTTAAATATCTAAACCGTAAGCAGACGAGCTTGTATAGCGTGCCGTGAAATATCCTGCAATAGTCCAGGCTTAAATATACCGAAATTCATACATACATACATACATACATACATACATACATACATACATGCATGCATACATATATGCATACATTCAAACATGCATACATATATATCTCCGTACATAAGTATGTATATATGAATACATACACTTATACATACGTGCGTAAGTATGCATGTATATAAACGCTCACACTGTTAACATTTTACTCTTACTGCTTTTGGTGACGCACCTGAAACCTATCTGCAACATGCATACCATCCTGGGGTAATAGGCTGTGTAGCTTTGTGATTCTATATAGGCATGTTTGTGTGTATGTGCTTGTGTGTTAGCGTGCTCCGAGGTCTCGACAAGATCACAGGTTTGAACACATGAACTGAAAGTTTGTAAAAGAACACGTCGTTTTGCGCCGAAGGCCATAGTGCATTTAAAGTTTACTGCGATTTTCCAGATTCTTCGTTGAATTATGACTATTCATCTTCACCTCAATCAGAGTAATGTATTTTGCAAAATTTTTCAAATTGTAAATACAATTCATTCACAGTAACTTTATCAATTATTATAGAATATTTTATAAGTTTCCTAAAACAAATATGATGGCTTCTGTGTCTGATATATTTGTATTGTTTCTTATTTTTCTCAGTTGGTTTGATATTTAACTATGAATATATGGCTGTATACACACACACACACACACACACACACACATACACACACACACACACACACATGCATATATATATATATATATATATATATATATATATTTATATTTATATATTTATATATTTGATCCTTTATATTGAACACTCAATATTTCATCTACATTCAATACTTTCTTTCATGGTGCCATCCATTTTTATTTTATTTTATTTTATATTGTATATTGTATATCATATTATATATTGTATATTCCATATTCTATACCCCACATTAGTTCTGCAGGAATATAAATAAAACATAAAAAACAGACAGTGTTGGAACTCTTTTAAGCAAAATAATATATTCCTCTATACAC
>NC_068991.1:64271243-64288007 GCF_001194135.2 Octopus bimaculoides
TATATATATATATATATATATATATATATATATATCAATGGAGGGTTATGTTTGCCATATATAAGATGAACAGGATCAGATATCATGTTAATCTGATATATGTGTCTCTATCTAAGAAGAATGTATTGATAACTACTTGTTTTGTTCTGTACCAGAAAATGAACACACAAAAAGTAAATATGCATACGTATATAGATACATATTTTTGTATGTGTTAATGTTCGTGCATATAATAGTGTGTATAGCGTTTGGGTGTTTGGGTGTATGTATGTGTATGTTTATATGTTTTTCTGTATCAGTGTGTTCGTGTAAGTATAGTCAAATATTTGCATTGTGTTGTTTATGGTAGAGAAACTATCTTCATGCTTTAACTATTAACGGGCTTTGAAATACGCAGGACAGAACATTTAGAATTATCCGCCTACTTGTTAGATCAAAACAAGAAATCTTTCGTATCTTCATGAATGATTCTGCGTAAGTTTTTTTTTTAATCTTTTTTTTTCTTATTTTTCAAAGCGATACCATCTGACAATAACATTGACGACGATGTTGTTACTTTATATACAAATTGTGTCTTGTAGAAGACATAAATATATATAGCATATAAATATATTTGGTAGTGTTGTTGTTAAGAACAACTGTTGAGCACGCTGTCATTTCGATTTTTTCATTCTGCCTTTTTTTTTATCGCTATTACAATTGTGGTGGTGGTAGTGGCGGTGGTGGTTTTTGTTGTGGTGTTTATACTTGTGTGGTGCTGGTAATGCTGCTGGTTGTGGAAATGGTGATACTGGTGAAGTTTGTGTGGCTTTAGTGGTGGTACTAATGGAGAATGTGATTATCAATGATGGTGGTGGTAGTGGCGGTGGTTGCAGTGGTGTTAGTGGTGGGGACGGCAGTGGTAGCACAGGTGATGACAGATCCCCATCGCTGTACAACGAGGATTCAGTTGTTTAATCAGCCAAAAAAAATTGTTTATCAATTAGCGTGTAAATGGCTGAGTATTCCTTAGAGACGCGCATTTATCATATCAGTGTGATGTTGTGAGTGACAAGACTGTATCTTCTGAATTACAGATAAGTTTTTCCCGACGGGGTACTTAGTAGTTTCCGTCTACCCAATTTTACTCACTCACAAGGTATGAACACACCCAAGTCTACTAAAAAAGACATTTTCTGAACCTAAGAATTCGTGGTCACGAAGGGAACTTCTTCCACATTCGGCCGTTATGCGCTCATATCTACAATGGCTTTTATTCTCTTGAAATTCTTAACTTTTTCTTGCAAACGGTTATCGAATAAAAAAAACATTCGTTCCACGCTTATCTTCTCCCTCACCCTCGCTCTGTCTTACTTGCCAGATCTCGGATAATTCTCTTCGCCCAGTCAATATTCTTCAGAACGGCGAACTGGAATTCATTCCTGACTCGCGGTGTTCCTACCAATATTGGTACCCATGAGCAAGTCGGTTACCAAACACTGTGAACGAAGATGCACGTTATTTCGAAGAATGCGAATACATGATTTTCTATAGGAAAATAAATAAGTCAGTAAATACAGACTTATTTTTAGAAATTGAATATTAAACGTAAAACTTATACGCGCAAAATCTTGCCATTGCGGAATGTGCAGTACCGATTGTAGTAGTCTGGGAGTCAAAGAAATCTTAGACTCTCAACAACAATGGAAACTGAACTATTCAAAATCATTAACATAGAATATATTTACGATTTCAAATATCAACAATATGGCCGAAGTAAATGACATGAAATAAGCGTTCTGCATACTCTGCAGAGTTAAAATAAATAGCTTATAATCTGGTATACGTAATACTGAAGTTAACCAAGTAACTGGCAAAGCCGCGGTCATATTCCAGAAAATGTGCGCTATCTGCTCCTCCATTACCATCATGCTGTACTGTAAGAGTATACACTATCAACAGTTCATTGAGGAATGAGTAACGTGAAAATCGATAGAAATCTAGATGTCCTCACCCAAAGATGCTTGAAAGAGTTTCTGAGTATTTACTGGCAAGACAACATAATAAATGAAGACATTTTAAAGAGAGCCAACACAGGAACAGTTAGTGAAAAAATTAAAACTAGAAGGTTAGATACTCGTTACGAAACAGTGATTATTTTTAAATGGCTTTCATTTAAAATAAACGACCGAAACGAGAAACAATGGAAAATCGAAAACACATGGTGCTGAACATTTAGGAAAGACACGAAAGAGGCCAATATTACATGGCTGGAAGTAGAGAAAGTCGTAACCATGAGAAACCAGTGCCTTCAAATTACTGTTCCGTGTGCTAAAGAGCACAGGAGGAATTGAAATGAGTATATAATACAAGGTCAAAAGCATCAATGGTGTATGGTCTCGCAAATGCCATAAAATAAGCTGAGAAACGTAATGAAGTTATCCAAGCAGGTACTAAACAAGAACTCCATCCGGAATGTTTAAAATCTAAAAAGAAAGCTATTAAAAGAAATAGCACCCCAAAATGTCGATCAGATCATTTATGTCAAACATCTAAAAGGAGTCTTTGCTTACCAATTACTTGGCTAATGTCTGTTGTCTGAATTTGTTCTACACGCTACATTACGTGTGTGAGATCCTAGCACAAATCATTTTAGAGGTTTGTAATCAGACCAAATTAAGTAGAATATAGAATAAATGAGGCTCGTGCGTTTTGAATTAGCTGCTATTTTCATGCCAGCTGAAGACGCGCAGGTAAGATAGACTACTTTTAGAGTTAAGGTTAACTCGATGAGAAAATATCAATTCTCCGTGATATAATAAGATCAATGTTAAAAATATCTTTTGAAATTTAAAGTATAAATAGCGAAACTGTAATAGTCAGACGAGACAACATATATTTTCATTATACTGTAGTATACATACATACATACCTACATACATACATATATATATACATACATACATACACACACACACACACATATGCACATGCACATGCACATACCCATATGTATGCATGTATGTATGTATGATATGCATATAACAGAAATACACTGCCTTCAGTGTTGCGGCCACAATATAGAAGAAAGATCAAGGCTTTAGTCAATTATACTAACCACAGTATTAACTTCAATATGATACTACGTATATATATATGAATGTGTGTGTGCGTTTGTGCACAACGTATCACATTGTGTGTATGTGTATCTGTGTGTGTGTGAGAGAAAGAAAGCGTGGTGGGAGGGAACCGTGAAATTCATATATTTTTCAAATATTGATTTCTGCGATAAAAAAAAGATAACGAAAGGCTACAAAACGTTAAAAACATAAAAAAAACCCACCATGGCTCGGAGACGTTATAGCTTGCGTTTCAATGGCGCAGATCTTTTCTTTCTAGTTAGTAATCGGAAGACAACACACACATAATATTCCACATTGTTTTTCAGATATGCAATCAGCGTTAAAATATTTTTTTGCTCAGAAACGAATAGTTAGTTTTCTTTTTCAAAAATAGCCATAATGAAGATTAAAAAATGTACTCAGACGTTTATATCTTAATTTGTTTGCTCGACTAATTCCGCTTCAAATTATACTGTCTTGAAAATTATGCATCTCCAATAATATTGTCTAAGAAATCGGACATTTTTATAACAGTAAATCATATTGTCAGTCAATTTGTTCTTTTAAAGTCAACAACAGCTGGCATCAACTTATAATGGCTACCATATAAATCATTTATTAAAAAAAGTAACACGTATCTCTTTTCAAACTTATCGCTACTTAAAGCAGCTAGTAATAGCTTCTATAGAGAGTATATGCGTGATACGTTGGGTACAACGTGCATCTGCCTACACACGCATATGTATATTCTTCCATAAACACATATATGAATGGTTATATATACATGTGTGTGTGTGTGTGTGTGTGTGTGTGTGTCTATGTATGCGTGTGAGTGTGTGGAGTAATCCTCCAATTAACCGTGATTTCTTCATTTTGCCTCTTATTCTCTTATAATACGAATTTCTTGAAATTCTTCTGAGCGATATTTAGATTTCCTCTCATACATGAAGAATAACCTTGGATGTTAATCCTACTCGCATTTATTATTATCTGTTCGCTTGATATAGTTAGCCAAATTCATTTAACACTAAGTGCTTCATAGGTATCTGCCTGGATCAAACCTTTTTTACTTCTTATACATACATACTTATACACACACACACACACACAAACACACACACACAGAGACATATATATATATATGCATATATATATATATATATATATATATATATATATATGTATATATTCTCAAAGTACAATACGGTGCTAGACGTAATCATTAAAGCCAAATCAACACTGGTTCTGAATTCGATTTTATCAAATCACTTAATAAGCAAAGAGACCTATAGGCAATTAGTTAATTTCAGTCTCGAAGTCACGACATCCTACCGATGTATTTAGCTTCTGCAATTCAAATCTACTGGTGATAAAAAATTACAATCTACGTATTATTTCTGAAAAACGCCAAAGCATATTTGACAAGTAAGATGTAAATAGCGTTCACTTTAAAAACCGATTCCCTTATCTCAACAATCCTTAAGCATGGTACCTAAATACCGTTTGCAAAGTTGAGGCACAAGAAATGTATAAGCATGAACATGGCATGTATTCAGGTGCGGACATAGGTGTGAAGGCAAGGAGCGCAATTTGTAACCACGTGGTTTCATATGCTGTCCTACACTGCAGCACCTTGGGAAAATGTCTTCTACTTCGCTTCCAGGTGAGTGTTTGTGTGTGCGTTTGTGTGTGTATGCATCTCTGTGTCTGTCCTTTCCATTATTTGACAAGTGGTGTTGATCTGTTTACGTCCCCTAAATTTGCAACGCTCGGCAGAAGAAATCGATAGAATAAGCACCAAATTCAAAAGATAAGTACTGAGGTCAATGTTTTCGATTCTAAGCCAGGCATAGACAAACTTTGGGTCAGGTGAGTCGCATGAGACATGACTCATCATCAGGCGGACACCTAATAAGGTGCTATTCAGAAATTTGCTCAAGGCGATGATACAGCACGGGATCAGACCAATGGCTGAAACACGTTGCAAAGTCGACCTCGGCGATATTTGAACGTAAATACAGAATAAATGCCGCTAAGCATTTTGCTCGGCGTGCAAGCTCGCCCGCCTTAGTAAACTGAAATATACTGATATGCAATCTAAATTCTGCTGTCCTGAGTAAGCAATAACTAAATGAACAAATGAAATAAAATACAATAGCTGAATAATGATTTCAGTGAACAAATTATCTGAAATGCTATCCATCGCATATCTTATCTTCTTGTAAACTCCTGTTTTGCGTACTTAATACCAGTGTATTAAAGTACGAATGACAGTGAAGAAAAGCCGGATGTCAAAGTTGGTGTCAATAAAAACTTACCGCAAAACATTACATGAAGACGCGATATAGTTTAAAACATATCTACGAAGTTATACCTTAAGTGATATGGCCGGGCATTATTATTTCTAATAGATTTGAATTTTTTAGAAGTCTCACATTATAAGATAGAATAGCAGCGGGACCTTGATGATTGAATTGAATTTACCCAATAGACAAAGTAAACAACACATTTTGTATCGTTATGGAGGAATGGAAACGAATGCTGATTTTAATAGGATTTGAACACACAATGAAAGGGGAGAAACCAAAATCTGGAATGAATTTATTTCTCTAACATTAAGAAGGGTGTTCAGTGAGAGGTGAAGAAGTAAATTAGATCTTAATAAAAGTTAGTGAAATCATGCTTGGTTGGTTAACGATGTTTTTGACATGTTCGCAGTATATTTCCCCGGAGACAACAAAATATCTTGTTTCAAAATATGCCTAACATAGAAAGGTCGTCATTGAAGGTTCTCAGTTACTGATTGAAACATTAAATTTAACTCACTTGTCGAAAGTACCAACTGTGTGACAGAACATGAAAAATACCGACCCAATCGATGTTTTATGGTCGGCTGCATTGAAATTAATGTTTAATGAATATATTTTTGAAACATTCGTCCTTTTCTGGTTGGTAAACAACGGAAGATAGCCAAATGAATACATATCATGTGTCCATTTCGAAAATGGAAAAATATCCAAATAAACACACCTCTAAATTGTTGTATCTTAATAGATAGAGAAATGTGGTCTTTATGTTGGCAACGAATCAAAACTGAAATTAGAATCTATAGATTAAATCTACAAATTAGCATCAGACTTTCATTGAAAAGAATGCCATCATCTGTCTTTCTCTTCTTTTTTTTTATCTCCCAAGAGATTTGTAGTCTCGTCTATTAGAGGAAAAGATAAAGCAATTTTAAATTTAATCACCACTCAACATAAGTAACACAGTTAAATGTGTTACTTGCTAAGCACAGCTTGTCCCGACCTGAGTAATATAAAAAATCTAATTAGATAGGTATATGGATAGATATGTAGGAGGAGTGATCGAAAGATCGATACATACATACATACATTCATACATGCGCACACGCGCACACATATATATACGTGCATACATCCCGATGATTAGTAGATGGGTTGGCAGGTAGGTAGGTACGAAGAGCGGTACATTAGATAGACATTTTCCGTCTTGTCAAAGATATATTACTTTGACAGATTTTAGACTACATTTATGTATTTTTTTTTTTACATTTAGAAGATTGTTTGTTTTTGTTTCTTTATTAATGTTTAAAAAAAGAACACAAACAACTCATAAAGCTAACAATTAACAACTGTACACAGATATTGAAATGGAAATTCAGACGATAATAAAAAAATTTTAAAAAAATTAGTGTTTTAAGACTTAGCTGTCTTCGAGGAAATATCATGTCATAAAAACATTTTTAAAATGAATGAACGAACGGAGTAGTAAATACGGTTCAATAAAAAAAAACAGTTTAATGTGACAGAGTACATAATTATATATTTTTTGTGGCTTTTTTAAATCCCCTGCATTCATCAACGATTTGATTTACTTACGAAATGCTTGGTACTCTGAAGTGATTGTTAAATCTCAGTCGCAATGTCTTGTTTACATCCCAGTACGAAATTAAAATTATGGAGGCCAATTGCAAATAAAAAACAAGACAAAATCTTAACAACTCTTGTTATTGTTTAGCCTTATACCAATGCAAACTGAACACACATACCCTTTGAAAATACAGTAATTGTCAAGGTAGCACAAACAAATGAAAAGACACATGGTCTTTGTTAGTGCAACCTCGCTGATGATAATAATAATAATAATGATGATAGCCCTTTCTACTGTAGGCAGAAGGCTTGAAACTTTAGGGGAGGGGGATAGTGGATTACGTGCAACCAGTATGTAACTGGTACTTATTTCATCGACCCCGACCGAATTCGAACTCAGAACGTTAAGACGAACGAAATGCCGCTACGCATTGTGCCCGACGTGCTAACGTTTCTGCCAGCTCGCTGCCTTAATAATAATAATAATAATAATAATAATAATAATAATAATAATAATAATAATAATAATAATAATAATAATAATAATAATAATGATGATGATGATGATGATGATGATGATGATGATGATGATGATGATGATAATAATAATTCTTCCTACAATAGACACAAGGCCTGCAATTTTTGGGGAGGAGACCAGTCGATTACATCGAATCAGCTATTCTACTGGTACTTATTTTATAAACTTCGAAATGATGAAAGGCGAAGTTGACCTTGGTGGAATGCAAATTCAGAAATTAAAACCAGAAGAAATGTACAAAGCATTTTGTCCGGCGTCCAAAAGATTGTACCTGCCCATTTCCTTTAGGGGCTTACTAGTCACTTTTCTCTGTCTTCTAGGGGTATTTACCCGATTGTCTAAGGTGTTTTCCACAGTCTTTCTGCGATCGAGAATACCTTTATTTTCTGTAGTATAGCAGTAGTAATAATCCTTTCAATAGGTTTTCTGTAGGCACCAAGGCCTTAAATTCTGCGGAGAAGGAACTAGCTGATTACAGCGATCCAAATATTTGACTTGTACTCATTTCATCAACCCCATCCCAGAAAGTTAAGACGGATGAAAAACCGACAGTAGTAGTAGTAGTAGTAGTATAACAACAGCAACTAACACTGCTCATGGAAATTCTAGGTAATTTTTGTAAGATATACAATTATCGGAAACTTCATAAAGGAACATGAAATAGACAATTTCTTTTGACAAGGCGGCGAGCTGGCAGAGACGTTAGCACGCCGGGCGAAATGCTTCATCCTTCGAGGTCGATTAACTAAGTACCAGCTGCTCCACTCCCCCAAATTTCGGGCTTTGTGTCTAGAATAGAAACGAATACTTCTGAGGCGGCGAGCTAGCAGAAACGTTAGCACACAGGGCGAAATGCTTAGCGGTATTTCGTCTGTCTTTACGTTCCGAGTTCGAATTCCACCGAGGTCGACTTTGCTTTTCATACTTTCGGGGGTCTATAAATTAAGAACCAGATGCGTACTGGGTTCGATCTAATCGACTGGCTCCTCCTCCAAACTTTCGGGCTTTTCGCCTAGATTAGAAACGAATACTTTTAAGGCGGTGAGGTGGCAGAAACGTTAGCACACAGGGCGAAATGCTTAGCGGTATTTCGTCTGTCTTTATATTCTGAGTTCCAATTCCGCCGAGGTTGACTTTGCTTTTCATCCTTTCGAGATCGAAAAGCTAAGTACCAGATGCGTATTGGGGTCGATCTAATCGACTGGCTCCTCCCTCAAAATTTCGGCCTTTGTGCCTAGAGTAGAAAAGAATAATTTCTTTTGAAATTGCGTTTTATATTTGAGATTGTATAAAATTCGTTTAGAACATTTAGTCTTGACACAACAGAATATTGTACTTTACTTTACAGGTGTCACCTTTTCTACCTTGCTATTTATTATATATCATTTTTTTTTACCAATAAGTTTAAACGTAAACGCTCTCAAGACAGATCTACATACAGACTTCCAGAAGAAGACCGTGGTTCACTTCGGCATTAACATTGTGGCTATTTCAATAAGATTTTTGAAAACGAATTGAAAGAATACTGATTATTGGAAGCGCTTTGAACGCTCTTCTTCAATATGGACGGAATCGAAGTCACTATCTCTCTATGACATAAATAACAGTGTAGCAATAACTATCGGGTCTTTTTAGAAGGAGCGTCTAAGACTATATTATCTAATGTGCCATTTCCCTCCTTTTAAATAACATTTGAGGGAGATGTGGCTGTTATTTCTTGCATGCCGATCAACCAACGCATACAGCTCAGCCGCCGCCTTGCTATTTACAAGAAAATATACTAAAATATAGACATATGTTCTAGTAATGAGAGATCAGAATGCTTCGCAAAATATCGGAAATATGTATTACCGAACTGTCAGAGCTAATACATAATGAGTATTATTTTTGTATTTATTTATATTTAATCAAGTTGAACAGAGGAAGGCAAACAATATTTGTAATCATTTCTTTTCTTTCTAGACACTCTCATGATATGATTCTAGAAGATATTGATCAACAACTTTATTGTTTTTCTCGCTCTTATGAAAGCAGTAAATTTAATTAAGGTATACAATGTGTTCCTTTCTTTCTCTGGATTTTTTTCTGTATTCATAGCGTGACAACCGAGTTTCGCGCGGCCAGAAAAATGGAAAAGAAAATTGATGCATTACAATATTTTCTTTGCCTCTTTTGTTTCATTATATTTTGTGTTATTTATTTTCGCTCAAAGATCTCATGACAGTAATAGACGTATATATTCCTTAGTCAGTAAATATAATATGCATCCATGAATAAAAGCGCACACATATACATATATTTGAATATGTGTGTGCTCATATGTTCGAATTTTAAAAGCCATAAATTATTACTAAATGCATATTCATCAACTTATTATATGCTGGGTTTCACACTTATTCACATAGACCTTTCAGTATAAGCTGTGTGAAAAATGGAGATATCAAACTATGAGTATTGCCAAGCTGATTGTTGTTTCAATTTCGAATACATTAATACATATAGATACGTACATGCCTCAGAAACACACGCATGGATGAAGACCATACCACTTTTGTAGACATATTTCCAAATTATCTACGCGTGGTAACACTATCGCATACACGCACACACACACACACACACACACACACACACACACACACACACACACACGCATGCACACACACACACGGCCATACAACTAACACCATATTACTAACAACTTGAACTTTTCTGCTTACGCACAGTTGTCAACGGCTATTAAGAGCTATTTTAGCATAGCTTGTGTTTATATATCGATAGACCTTCTATTTCCTTGGTAAGTCGAAAATATTATGATGTCCTAACTATCGGCAATATTTATAGCGATTTCAAAAAACGTTGGATTTGGTAATGTCATAAATCCTGGTGTATGTTATTATGAAATCACAAAATACAACTTCAATTAGAACTCTGCCACTTATCAGATTGTAGTCTTCAGACAATGCCTTACTGACTGTATAATCATTGTAATAGAAAATTATTCAAATTAATCTCAATATGGAGGCAACAAGATTAAAGTCTGTAAATTACTTTCAACATGTTTTCTTTGTTAATTCACTCTATCACCTAAATTAATTTACTTAAAAAAGACAAACAATTAACTGAATTTAATACTACAATCTAAGATGTTTCTTTGTCATTTCTCGTAATTATCGCAAACATATTCAATTTACTATGTGTATACTATGTACTGCACTAAATAAATATTCCCAACTAAATACATTAGGAAAACTGAAAGAAAACTTCAATTATGACAAACAAATTATTTTCTCTAATATTTCTGTGATTCGCTTATGTGCTAATACAATTTACAATACTAACTTATTAATTAATATTTCATTTTGTAGAATTAGTCAACATAGAGCATAACTAAATACAACTGTATCCCGGTAAATAGGCAATTTTACAGATTTTAGATATTTCAGAGATTTCGTTTTGTGCATGTTGTTTACTCAAAAGAGAAAGTGTCATTAGATTATCTGAGTTCTATCTTTTTTATTTATGTAAGTATTTGTTTTAGCAATTGAAAGTTTATTCGCAATTTTTCTTCATTAAAACATTCTTGAGGTTTTTCTGTTTGCATAATTCTTCAAAATTAACGTAATTTTCGTGATCCCTTCTTGATTACCTCATTTTACCGAGGGTTAATTGTTATTGTGAATGGGAACAAAATCTAATCACTAGTTTCTTTTTGATATATAGGAACTTTTTGCATATAAATATAAATCACAAACACCCTGTTAAATGAAATAGCAGAAACTAAGAAATCTACTGGTAGGTTACTATTGAACAATGTATAATCAATTTTCTATCTTAAATTTCAGTTGGGGAACTTTCTTTTACTATTTTTTCACTTACTTTATGGGTGATGCATGTGACCTTATTGTAAAAATGGATGCATGCTCTCGCTCTCTGTTTATATTATTATTACCTCCGCCTTAGCGAAGGCGGAGGTAGTGTTTTCAGTCGTGTTTGTTTGTCGGTAGACAAGATATCTCAAGAACCGGTGGATGGATTCGGATGAAACTTTCAGGGATGTTTGGCCTCGTGACTGGCACGAACCGATTAGATTTTGGGATCGATCCGGTACGGACAAGGATTCTGGGTTATTTTACCTGTTTTTTTTACTTAATTTTTGAGAGCGGTGAGGTTCATTTTTAGTATTATTATTATTATTATTATTATTATTATTATTATTATTATTATTATTATTATTATTATTATTATTATCTGACAAATGTGGAACTTAGGTACTTCAGTTCATATCTCCATATGTTTCAATGAGCTATTTCACAGTATATTATTATCTAATAGAAACTTGTAAATAACAGCTATATCTTGCATAGTGCACATAGTTTTGAGTTAAAACTAATAACGTTGAAATCGTTGACCACTTGGTTTTATTAGAGGACATTATCGCCAGATAAGAGTTCGACAGCATGACCTGTTTCATTATATAATGACATTCCATCCTGTGGGGAGCTTTCCAACTTCGAAGATGTTAGTACTTTATGCATTCACTTTATTGAATATATTAGAGGATGGAATATAACCAATCTTTCACTTCGTTGATGACCTACGCCCAAACATACGAATTGGTTTACTAACATCTAGACCAGTCGTTCTCAACCGGGGTTTATATGACCCTTAGAACTCCATATAAGCTTTCGTAGTGAAAATTTTTCAGAATAAATTGGTTATCCTTCTACAATACTCAAAATACTTTAACAATTTTTATGCAATTCCTTATAATACTTAATTATTAAAATGTAATAGGAATTATTTGAACATCCAGTGGCTATAAGTGTCCCCTCTGAGTACACAAGGAAATAGATTTATAGATTAAACAATTGTTGAAAACCACTGCTCTAGACATTCGATATGAACCGAGAAACCCTGCAAATGGTATTGAACCCTGCAAATGGTATTGAACCCTGCATATTGTAATTGTACTATAATGTTCGCCATATCAGAAACTCTCTAAAGACATTTAGAATGGCTAATCATGTAAAACTGTTCTGGATGTTAGGTGTTACGAAAATATAAGGAAGAAAGACGAAATCAACGCGAATAAAACTATCAATACTGACTTCTAATAGGACCTGAAGCATTTAATTCGCCGACAATGTAAACGATTGTGTTGTTAGATGTTAACCCAAATAATCTATGCTAATGACTATGTTATGAGATGTTATCCTTAATGATTTCTGTGAATTAATATGTTATTAAATGTTATTCTTAATAATGAATACCCAGATTATGTTATAAGATGTTAACCATATAAACCTGAAACTTAAAAGAATAAATGATCAAAGTATTATCACATTTTGCTCAAGAGTCTTTGAATTTAAATCTATTTCAGATTGTTCTTGGAGTTTTGACAGGACACGTAACACTTCATTTCTACTGATCGACGTTCTGGAACTTACTTTTATGTGGAGAGAGTGATCTTTACTCTACTTAAAACTGCCCACTTCATATCGAAATGTGAAATCGGGCTCAAAGTTCCTTAGTATTTTCGAAACCATAATTTCTTAGAGTCACGATTAGAGGGTATCCTTGACGAAACATATACCTTAGTAGTTCAGTTTCACAGAAGAGCCGCTTCCATGTATATATATATATATATATATATTCGCTTCTATGACAACTTTCATTAATGAAATATCATCAATGTTAACGTTGAGTTTATTAGATTTCGAAGACTCAATAGAAGTTGTCTGATATGGCTAAACTGAGTAATGAACCAGCATAGATCAAAGAAAACGTTAAACTTGGCCAATTCAATGATGTGGCATATGATTCTGCTATTTGCTGCATAAAAGAATGTTGATCAATACGGAAGTTCAGTGAAAGAACGTTATAGAATTATTTTATGGTGACGAAATCAAATAGAAAATATCTATATAAAAAAGGATAAATGCCATTAAACGCTTCTCTGCAAGTTTTTATTATTTTATTTTATGTCTATATATATATATATATATATATATATATATATATATGTGTGTGTGTGTGTGTGTGTGTGTGTATGTATGATTATTCAAATATAATCTATATTTATATCGATACATGCTATATTTTCATTTTGCTGTTTTTCGTGATTGGGACGATTGATATTTATGGAGAATCAATAAAAAGCAATGGCATAACGTTATTATCTCTAAATGTTTCGGTGATAATTTTATTAGCCGAAATAAATTCCTGCAACTAATGTATTCATTATTGAAAACATTAGAATTAGAATATTTTCCAACTTGATAAGTCAAAAGTACCTAAATGCTACTCAGGTCCATCAGTTAGTAAATATTTATTCTTAGTAAGAACAGGAAAGATTTCTGAAATTGTTGGGTATCGAAATAAATGTGTTACCGTATTTTGTTATAATGATCCTTTCAATGCAATAACGACTTCAATTGTTCCTGGATCAAATTTTCCCACCATTCCGCTAACGCCTTGATATAGGTGCCAGTTATGTGCGTAGAGATGCATTATCGGTTTTATGTTTACTTATTCACGAAGACTGAACTTATCCCGATTTTAGAAATCAGTTAAAGCCACAATTAATCATTTGACAAGCCGGGGCCGAACTACACTTCTTATTCGAAGTGGAACATATTTTAATTCAGAAAGCCTTGCATACACTGGAGCCTTATAAATAAAATTAAGTAGTATTAAACTGCCCAACCCAGTTTATTGCCACAAACTGCCAACTCGGTGTCCTTAGCAGAGTGTATCCTCCTGTATTCAGCAAACAAAGCCTCTAGCCTGGTGATAAACCATGAAACTTGTTTTTTTCTTTTTTCATTTGTAATTCCTTGAAAAGCACCATCATCGACCCCGCAAACTGGGAGGATATCTCGGCAAACAGGCTCCTCTGGAGACACACCATCAAAACGGGTTCAGCGGACTTCGAGAAAGCCCGAGTCGCAAGAGCTGAACTCAAGAGACGGGAGAGAAAGCAGCGCCTTCTCCTTCCCAAACCAACCCCTTCTACCCCTTGTCCACAATGTCCCCGTATGTTTCATGCAACCCTTGGATTGCGGAGCCATCTGCGGTTCTAACACCCAGGAAAATGAACTGGATTGCAAGCTCGGAATCATGAGACGCAGCCAACTACTACTACTACTACCACTAATTCTTACGTATGCTCCACAGAAGATTTATGGGCTCTTTCCCTTGTCTTTGGTTACAGCACAAAATATATATAATATAACATTATATACAAGGTAGTGTATTGTACGATTCCGTTTCAGTTTGCGTGTGCATTCTGAAAAAAAATTCCAATGTTACATTCCAGCGCTTCAGAACTTTTGTGATTGCGGAAAAATGCTACTTTGGTTCTTTATAACAAACAATGCCCGACCGTATCACTTTATAGGGATCTGTTTCATTACCTGTTTTAAATTACAGACCTCAGTTATTTCTTTAAGTCTAATGCTATCGAGAAAAGTATAAAACTACGATATTATTTATGTAAATGTTTTGCTTTGTATTAATATGTTGTTTTGAACCAGGACGAAAGATGTCACCATTTATGTATAACATAAAACCCAAGTAGTGCTTCGAGTACAATTCCAATACAGTAGAGTCATATGTAGAACAGAGTACATCTCAAAGATAAAGCATAGATTTTCTGATTGACAAGAATAGCATTGTGGAAATTTAGTTAAAACGAATGTCATATGTGTTAATGCTTAAATTTGATCAAGTCATACATTACTGGTGAAAGTAAATTACGTACTGAATGGAATTAAAAAGAACCGAGAATAATCTCAAGTTCGGTTTAAGACATGTTTAATATATAAGTGCTAGACATAGAGCAAGGTGATATTGAATCAAAAGTTTTTCTCTCTTTTCTGTGTTGTTTTTGCAACTAGAGCTGTTAGTAATGAAAAACAATGGATTTTCATATGGCTTCATTTTTACTTAAGGCGTAAAAATGAAAACAGAATCTGTGATCTAATTTTATATCGATTTTCTAGCATGGCAATATATCTAATAAGTATAGTGATGCAGAGGTGAATGGAACTTATACAATTCTGGAGCATTACCTACGCAAGTCAAGTTAAAATGGAAGGAAGTAAACCAAGCTTTAACATAGAATGGATAATAAGACGCATTCTAGACACGCTAGTAACATTCCAAAAATTTCTTGGAATGGAGCAAACCGTTCGAGCACTAGAGTTTTCCGCCTGTTTTGTATTGCAAATCTAAATATTTCCTCGATAAAATCGCCATCCTCAGGAATTTACGCTTCAAGGAATTTACATTTTAACAAATATTAAGACATGGAATTTTCGCTTCTACAAAACATTATCTACTCAGGAAGATGAATTGTTTGAGTAAATAGTACATCCGGGTTTGTTTGTATTTGGCATTGTCACACCTTTCTATATATTCTGTCTTCTTGAGATACTTAACTCTACTTGTTCGCCTTGTTAAATCTCATTATTATACAGGCAGCGTTAAGGCGGTGACCTGACAGAATCGTTATCGCGCCGGGTAAAACACTTATCGGCATTTTCTCCGTCATTACGTTCTGAGTTCAAATTCCGATGGGGTAGACTTTGCCTTTCATATTTTCGGGGTCGATAAAATAAGTCCAGTTGAGTATTGGCGTTGATGTAATCGACTTACTCCCCCAAAATTTGCAGGCTTTGTGTCTATAGTAGAAAGGCTTATATAGACAGCGAGCTCGTAGAATCGTTATCGCGTTGGACAAAAATGCTTTGCAGCATTTTTTCAACTCTTTCCGTTCTGAGTTCAAATTCGGGAAACTAATTATCGGCTGAGAACTGGAGTCGGTGTAATCAACGCAGCACCCGGTCTAAGAATTGAAATAATGATCTTGCGATCGGGAGACCAATAACTTTTCCTCATTTCGGGTTCGATAAAATAAGTGCCAGTTAAACACTGGGGTCGATGTAATAGACTCAATTCACTCCCCACAAACCGGTGCCCTTGTGGAAATTTTTGAAATCATTATTATTATTATTATTATTATTATTATTATTATTATTATTATTATTATTATTAGGGCTGGCAGAATCGATAGCCCGCTGGATGAAATGCCCAGCGGTATTTCACCCGTCACTACGTTCTGAGTTCCAATTCCTCCGAGGTCGACTTCGCCTTTCATCCTTTCGGGGTCGATTAAATAAGTACCAGTCGAACGCTGAGGTCAATGCAATCGAAATCCCCCCCCCCC
>NC_068991.1:64288017-64292940 GCF_001194135.2 Octopus bimaculoides
GGCAAAATTTGAAACAATTTGGGCTTTTCCACGCGTAACCTTTCGAAGCGCCTCCTCCTATTGGGAGTTTTATTTGTTATATCTTTCTCTGTTTTTCTTCTGTTTATCAGAATTTATTATTATTATTATTATTATTATTATTATTATTATTATTATTATTATTATTATTATTATTATTATTACTATTTGCAGCAGCAGCAGCAGCTATGTGTCTTCGAGGTTTAGATGAAGCGTATGTCACATTCCTGGGAATCTAATCTATTAACGTCCATCAGACTTCAGGGGATTGCCAAGCTATGTCGAAGATATTGCAAGTAAATCGTTTCTGTCGTTTTAACTGACAAAAATTTATGATTAGAAAGTCATTAGTGTTGCTTTCTTTCCCCTCGAGAATAATGTTTCCAATATTCTTTTCTACTCTAGAGACAAGGTCCGAAATTTTGGGGCAGGGGGTGGGAGGGCAGTCGATTATATTGACTCCAGTACGCAACTGGTACTTAATTTATCGAACACGAATGGATGAAAGGCAGAGTCGACCTCGGCGGAATTTGTACTCAGAACGTAAAGACAGACGAAGTACTGCTAAACATTTTGCTCTGTGTGCTATCGTTTCTGCCAGCTCGCCGCCTTAATGCTTCTAATATTAGTCACAACCATTTCTTAAAATATATATCACTGAGAATAAGTGCTATTGTTGTTGTTGCGCTAACTATTGATCAAACAGGCTTGGGCTAAACAAGACATATACAAGGTATCTAATAACAGACAATCTAATGATTTTTCAAGTGGCTCAACTTGTAGAAATAGCAGTCAAATATCCCTTAATCATGAAACAGATTTTGATGCTGATTTAAACAATTTGATGTTCCAAGTAGAGGTTGTCTTGTTAGCTTCTGAGTATACCTGCTGATTCAATTGGTCTTGGACACATTGTGTACCATAAGGTTGCAACAGTTAAGCCTCTCCGAAAATGATGTGTACGGTATAATTAAAAATCATTGCATTAGTAAGTAAATTCATGAGCCCCTTACTTAGTAGAAGGACTCCATTTCGCGTTCTACACTTTTTATCGTCCTTAACACCTATTCACAAACAACTGAAAAATTGTTAAAACATTGCATTCTTCCCTGCGCAGTCTTTATTATATTAATATTGAAGAACTGCAGATACAACAAAGACGAATTCAATTACCAATCGACTTTGTATTTACTGGTATGTAACATATTCTTATTAGCAGAATAACTTGTATCACACACGTATATTTTACAGCAAGAAGGCGTTTTATCCTAACTTATCGGAAAACTTAAAACACATGAAATGCTGATCGGTACAACAGGGAATGGCTGTCTTCTCTTGAAATTGAGACAAATCATATTAAAGAAACCTTTACAGCATATGGTGAATTACAAACTCACAGTAGATATAGCATGGAATAATTAGTATTTCAATACAACTTCTATTGATCCTGGGAATGTGTTTATATAAAGTGATCAATACGATGAGATATTTTCTACAGTCGTAACACTTCAAACAATATATCTGTAATATAATTTGAGGCACTGAAGAGATCAACTTATCAACTATTTGGATCATTACCATTCTTTATTCTGACACACGATACAACTTCCATCACCACCACCATCCTCACCACCAAAACCACCGCCGCCGCCACCACAACCACCGCCGCCACCACCGCCACAAAGCAGTAAAATGCGGGACTGCATCGTTATCATGCTAGCAAATACCGTGAGGTTGTAAACAACTGTCAGTCGAAGGTGTATTTGTGTGTATGTGTGTATGTGTGTGGGGGATGAGGGTGCGTACGTGTGTGAGGTTTACGTTGGTTAGTTCAAAATGGAAAGGATTTATTGAACGGGTAATAGGAAACTAACCTTTATTGTTGTTGTAGATTAGCCTGAATTAGCTCTTCCTGGGCGGACATATAATATATAGATAGGTGGAAGAAGGTTTACGAACATACCACGTGTCTTTTGTCTGCTATGATCTTATTACTCTTAAGAACATCCTTGCCATTGAAAGATTGATCTGATCTATTCTTCTAAACAAATGAGTTGCAATGATCATGAAGTAGAAATATACCAAGGGATTTTATCATTCTATCATCAAAGCCTTCTCTCCCTGTCATTAAAATCTACCAACCCCCTAATTCCGTATTGTCATGAGTAATTGCTTGACTATTTAAAACAACTTTGATAACGTTTTCTCTTCCAAATCTTCAGTTTGCATCCAACTTCCATTCTAACCTGTAAATTTCACTAATTATTGAATCTGACCAAAGTGCAAACTTAAATGATGTATGTATTTAATGTTACCGAGACCGGAACATAATGATTTATTTATTTATTTAGAGAGAGAGAGAGAGAGAGAGAGAGAGAGAGAGAGAGAGAGAGAGAGAGAGAGAGAGAGAGAGAGAGAGAGAATGAGTGAAGAGAGAGAATGAGTGGAGAGAGAGAGTGTATGGAGAGAGAGAGAGTGTGTGGAGAGAGAGAGAGAGAGAGAGATTTTTTATTTCGCTTGCTGTAACTGTTTGTCTTTGCGTTTGCTCATCATCAAAGCCCAACAACCGTGTGTTGATTTGTATACGTCACTGTAAACTAGCTGGTCGGCAAATAATACTGTTAGAATAAGTCCCAAACTCCAAAACTAGTATTGGCGTCAATTCGAGCGACTGAAACCTTGAAGGTGGTGCCCCAGCATGGTCGAAGTCTTGTGAGTGAAACAGCTAAACAAAAATTAAGAGAGTTTGAAACAAGTGAAATAAATAACGTGTATGTTCAGCTTTAAACTTTTGCAGGTCAATGCTTGCAAGAAGGTCGTAAGCAGCAAGAAAACCCCTAAGGTCGCCATTCTGGGGCAGTAGGTAGCTTGATATAATGTCAAGCACAATTGCACAACAGAACATACATTTTAGATATGTGAAACTTACATCCTAACGTGCACGTGACAGAGGAAACAATACAAATCTCTGACAGAGAAACAATTATAATAATAAAAATTGTAGCGAAGGAAAACGGATAAGATTTAAGATATAAAGAGCCTTGACGCATATGCTTCTGACACATCAAATCTGATCTTGTTTTGAACAGTAGCAATAAACTTGCTTAACGGAAAGATCTATGTTTCTTGATTTATCCAGCCGAAGCTAAAGAAGATTAAAACCATTAAAACGAATATTCAACTCCATCCGTTCCAGTTATTTCTGTTGTTGTTGTGATTCATCTTCTTTTTCTTCTTCTTCTTCTTCTTCTTCTTCTTCTTCTTCTTCTTCTTCTTCTTCTTCTTCTTCTTCTTCTTCTTCTTCTCCTACTTCTTCTCACCATCATCATCATTTCGTGACTGCTATTGTAGTAGCAGTAGTAGTTGTCGTTGTTCTCCATGCACACAATCGTTGTCGATGATGTGCTCTCCCTATAATCGTTTTTGGCTATTGGTGGTTAATGACGATGTTACTGTTGTTCTTCTTCTTCTTGAAGCTGCTGACACTGCTGCTGCTGCTGCTGCTATTTTTACTGTCATTAAAATCTCTTTGGAAGATTTAATTGCAAAATCCCATGCAATTCCATTTGATCACTATATTATTCTTAATTTTCGTTTGGAATCTCCTGAGTAACATTTAAAAGATATTTCCTCTCCGTACTCTCTTTCTCTCTCTAAATATACATATATATATATATATATATAAATATACATATATCTCTCTAAATAGACATATATCCATATATACATATGTATGTGCATTCTATATATACATACACACTCTGTGTGCGCGCGCATATTTGTGTGTGTGTGATTCTGTCTTTCTCTACTTGACATGCCCAAGCTGCATTTCATTCGAAAGTACAAACATAATCACAAGCTAACGCTCACATGCTAAAAGTCTTACAGATACGCAAGCACACAAGTGCACACATACACACATGCATACATATATCCACACACACACATATATATATATATATATATATATATATATATATCAACATATAATATATACATGTACATACTTGTATCATATGTCACTCTCTCTTTCTTCTGTCTATCTGTCTATCTATCTATCTATCTATCTATCTATCTATCTATCTATCTATCTATCCTTCGCGCTCCCTGTAGAACATTTTTAGCTGTGTAGCCATCATTCA
The DNA here is from genome assembly GCF_001194135.2 of Octopus bimaculoides. NCBI lineage: Eukaryota > Metazoa > Mollusca > Cephalopoda > Octopoda > Octopodidae > Octopus > Octopus bimaculoides. The sequence continues at coordinate 64,292,178 of NC_068991.1, forward strand.
CTCACTTTTTCTCACTCTTCTCCATACATATCACTTGCAAATAAAACCAGACATGCAAACAGAAGCACAACAGGTATAATCTACATTGCCGAATATTCACAACTAAACACACACACACACACACACACACACACACACACACACACACACACACACACACACACATACACAAAATAAACACACGTTTCACATACACACGTGTCACAAACACACGGTCCACACACATGTATACATACATACAAATGAATATGCATACTTACATACATACGTACATACATACATACATACATACATACATATATATATATATTATTTATATAGTAGAGGAAGGTATTCTCTATATAGAATACACTTTGTAATGCTCAGGAGATATGAACGTGAGCAGGTAGAAGAATAAATGTAAGGACGTGTAAGTTAGACAAGTCGATATATATAAAAAATATTAAATACATTTAATACCAAAAAATGTACGTATAAAAAGGTCCGACTTACACAGAATTGAAACGATATCAGGAATTGAAGGGGTTGAATACAAGTTTTACGAGTCCAGCAGCTGCTTCTGATATCATTTCTATTTTGTGTGAGTCGGACATTTTTATATGAACATTTTTTGTATTAAATGTATTTAATAATATTATCTGTATATCGATTTGCCTAACTCCATTGGCCTTCTATTAATATATATATATATATATATATATATAGCCAAACAAACCATACACGCCCACACACACACGCACACACACGCACACACGCATACACC
>NC_068991.1:64292977-64293519 GCF_001194135.2 Octopus bimaculoides
TATGAGGGAGACTCAGAATCTGCGGCATCGGTTTAGTCGACCAAATAGATCCTAACGCATATTGTTTTAAAGCCTGCTACTAACTTTATCTGTCTACATTGCCGAACAGCTAATTTATGAACATAAACAAACCATATATATATATATATATATGTTTGTATATGCATATATGGATATATGGGTACAGGACGTCACCAACGTGCAAATAACATGAAATACGTAAACAAACTTGTTAACTACGTAATCAACGAGAAAAATGGGAAACAGGACAAGTAAACACAGTTGTTGGCTGTCAATTCATTCCTCATTTCGGGCATTCAACGAGAATATGAGTCTTCAAAGACAGTTGCTCCCATAAATTCTAAAATAAAATTTAGGATTTATGGAGGGTCAAAGTTGGGAACAAAAACATGACAGTGAAGACATACAAGGAAACCGAACGAAAACAAACATGGAAGGTCGTTAGACCAGAACGTGAGGAAAATAGTGAGCGCCAGGAGAACTTTTTTTTTTTTGGGAAAAGAGAAAAGATGGAAGAGAGA
>NC_068991.1:64293529-64294700 GCF_001194135.2 Octopus bimaculoides
ATATATATATATATATATATATATATATATATATATATATATACCCTCAGCAACGGAGGAAGAGTAATTACATCTGAAATCAGCGCTGATATGACTCCATCTCGCTTGTCGTAGGGAGGGAACCTGACTCCCTTGTTATTCGTTAGGAAAGTGCTCTTAGCCGGCTGAGAGTTGTTTCGACTTTTATTTCTAGAAATGTTGGTGCTAACTAGTACCCTCCGTTACTTTGCTGTTGAATATTCTCGTTGCATTTCGGTTCTAAATTGCGAATAGCCGCCTTAATAATTTATTAGTGAGAACTGTGAATATTTCACGGAATTAATGGTAAGCCTGTTGGATTACTTCTGAAAAATTTATCCAAAAAACCTGAAAGCGTAGCCTCTGCTGTGTGTGTATGGAAAGACAATCTCATATCTGTTACTCATTGAAAAGTGAAAAGACTTGGAATACGATGATTGCTTAATGCACTTTATATATACACTTTATATAATTTATGCACAATTTTTATAGAATTAACACACAGCACTAATAAAATAAATATTCACTCTTATTTTCCCATTTCCCCCATAAAGAAAATAAAAAAGAATATCCCGTAGATATGATACAACCTTTAGTTGAATTGCATATTTTTGCCACGCAAATAAGCGTTAAGTGATAGGTGATATAAAAAGACAAAACTGAGTTCAGTTATGAAAAAGAATACACTTTTCACTATCCAACCACCACCACCACCACCACCACCACCGTAATCTCTCTCATCCCATCACATTCCCCTCTTTCCTTTGTCTCTCTCTCCTCCATTTCTCTCTGTGCCTTTCTTTAACCTCTCCATCTTCTTTTAACTACGCAATAAATAACACGTTCCCCCTTACCTCACGTCATGGACGTTTCCCTCTCCCTCTTTTTCTTTCTCCCGCTTTTTGTTTCACTCTTCGCCTCATCCTCTTTTTCACTTTTCTTTTTCTTTCTCTTCTCTTTCCGTTCAAACAATCTCATGAAAGCCTTACACTTACATCCCCTTTATCTCACGTCATGGATGCTTCTCTCTCACCTTTGTTCTCCCTCCCTCCTTATCCGTCTCCCTCTTTTTCTTAGTTACGTGAAAGCATTACCGACGGGAAAGTAAGGCGATGACAAGCAGAATTATCATAGTATATATATATATATATAT
>NC_068991.1:64295631-64298044 GCF_001194135.2 Octopus bimaculoides
GCATGTGTGAGTGTGTGTATCTACACACACACACACACACATATATATATATATATATATATATATATATATATATACAAATGTGTATTGTGGTATAGATAAGGAAAATAATAATTTGATGCATCTATATTTTATCTGACTTTCTCCATGTAGATATGTCTCTATGTATTATATATATATAAACATACGCACATAACAAATACATACATTTATAAAAACAGACAAAAAGATAAATAGAATCACTGGATGATGAATCGTTTCCTATATGCCAATATCAAGTTCAATATATGTATCAATGTGATTGTGGTAGTAATTTTGTGGTGGTGATGGTAGCGGTGGAATAGTTGTTGTTGTTGTTTATCGTGGTAGTACTTAATGTGCGCGTGTGTGTGTATAACGGCTCGCTGCTCTTATAGAATAGATTGACCGATTTTATTAAAACATCCATCATTTTCAGCGTCTATTGGTAATTTCTGGTGAAGCAATGCTAAAATTTTTACCCTCCTCATGTCTATATCTGAGACACTCACTAATGTGTATGTGGTAATATCTTTGCCGGGGTAGAAACTCAGTTAACCTAATTCCGCGACTTAGTTTAATTTTCAATAGAAATATTTCTAAATGTGTTCCATTTAAGTCGGCGATACTCTCGTAAATGTATAACGTTTATAACTAACATCTTCCCTGGCATAATAAAAAATATTATAATAAATACATGGATGAAAACGCTCGCATTGTCTTGTAGTAGTAGTAGTAGTAACATATTTTCTAAACAAATATCAATTTTCTTTGAAGACGATGAAACGTGGAAATATGAACGCGGAAACAAGAAGTTGAGAAAAAGAACGGTGGGTGGGAGTAGAAGGAGAACAGGGGGGGGAGAGGAAGGAGAAGAAGAAGAAGAAGAAGAAGAAGAAGAAGAAGAAGAAGAAGAAGAAGAAGAAGAAGATAAGAAGTTAAAGAAGGCAAATAAGCAGAACAAGAACAAGAGGAACAAGAATAATAATAGAACAACAACAGGGAAAAGAACAACAATGAGAATAAGAAGATGAAGAAAAAATAGAAGTAAAAGAAGAAAAAGAAAATGAATGAAGACAACAACTAGGAAGAGGAGGAGAAGAAAAACAGAAGGAAGTGAAGAAGGGAAAGTAGAAAAGAAAAAAAATGAATGAATAAATGAGTGAATGCTTAGGTGGTGAGAAGGAATAAGAGGAGGAGGCGAGAGAGAGATAGGGTGAGAAGGAAAAGAATACAACAATAATGAAAACAACAACAATAACGATTATAAAGGCAAAACAAAAATCTAAAGAAAAGAAATCTAAGAAGCAACCAACCAAACATGGAATCTTTCCTCCATTTTCCTACTTTTTTTTCTTTAACAGAACAAAGTTATCTTTCACCGACTTCGCTACTTTCATTATATCTATATTTGTCTTTCTCTCTCTGTCTCTCTGTTTCTCTTCCTCTCTCTCCCACCCTCCCTCTGTATGTATGTATGTCTGCCTGTCTGTCTGTCTCTCTCTCTCTCTCTCTCTCTCTCTCTCTTGTCATTCTCTCTTTCTCTCTCTTTCTAAGTACCCAGCCATTGCTTTTAGCAGCGTTATATATTTGCCGTTATGCTTTGTTATGAAAAAGGATGTTATGATGCGATCGATATTGGATAGGAACGTGGTAAAAAGCATTGAAGTATGTCCTTTACTGCATCTTATAAAGGCTGATTAAATCAGCTTATTTCTATTACACCGTGAAACTGAATAAATAATCAAACAAAACTGTATGTGTAAATGATAACTAAATACACTCTCCATATGACTTGTAAACAGTACACTTTACCTTAACAGGTGATCAGTATTCTGTATGCCTCACGAGAGCGTACATGCATACAAACATACTTATATACATACATACATACATACATACATGCATACATGCATACATACATACATACATACATACATACATATATACATACATACATACAAAGATATATACAGACATTATATATATATATGTATATATATATATAACGATATATATGTATATATATATATATATATATATATATATATATATATATATACATAACGATATATATATATACATATATATATATATATATATATATATATAACGATATATATACACATATATATAACGATTTATATATATATACATATATATAACGATATATATATATATACATATATACATATATATAACGATTTATATATATATACACACATATATAACGATATATATATATATACATATATATAACGATATATATATATATACATATATACATATATATACAACGATATATTTGCACACACACACACACACACACACACATATATATATATATATATATATATATATATACAACGATATATATACATATACATATATATAT
>NC_068991.1:64298146-64301021 GCF_001194135.2 Octopus bimaculoides
TATATATATATATATATATATATTTACATATATATATAGGGAGAGAGAGAGAGAGCGATTTATATACATATAAACACTAACAGGCAGAAATATATACGTTTTGTGTGAGTAGGCTACGTGACATATTTTAGAATGCATGTCATTGGCAGGTGAGTACATAGCTACATTGAAAGTAATGTAGATTTCTGCATTGTTGACGCACGCTAACATAAACAGAACAACAACAAGAATAAGATGATGATGATGATGATGTGGATGAGAATTATGATGGTGATGGTGGTGGTGGAGGAGGTGGAGGAGGAAAACGACGAGGAGAGAGAGAGGAGAAGATGAAAGAACAAGTAGACACAACTTGGAGACAGATGAAAGAGACAGGACCAAGAAATAGAGAGTTGAGCCAGATAAAAGACATAAGTTGTGTTTATAAGTTGGTAACGTCTGTGATTGAATTCTTCAACCATTCATCGCTACTGACTTTGTTAGATCACTTGTCATAGGTTTAGCTGAATGGAGATAAAGGATATCACTTCATTATGCATTTCCACATAAGTGCTAGCAAAGGAATCGAAGTTAAATTGCTCTAGGTAGTAATTGGGACCAAATTATAGAGAAGGTGCGTGGCTTAGTGGTTAGGGTGTACGGTTCACCAGCGTAAGGTCGCGAGTTAGATTCCTCGCAGCGCGCATGTCATCGAGCAAGACACGTAATTTCACGTTGCTTCAGTCTACTCAGCTGGCGAAATATGCTGTACCTGTAGCTGAAAGGGCCAGCCCTGTTACATTGTGTCACGTCGAATCCCCCACGTTAGAGCTATGTGCGTCTGTAGAGTGCTCAGTCACTTGCACGTTAATTTGACGAGTAGGTTGTTCTGTTGGTCATATCGACAATAATCTTGATGGTCATAACCAGAACCAAATTCAAGCTAAACCCAACGAAAGCTCTTTTACATTTCCGGCACTAAAATATTTCGATTTTTATTTTCATATGATTTAATACAAGTGTTTCCAGTTAATCTTTTCATGATGTTTTCATTTTCTTTTAAAAAGATTTTAGTGTCATTCAAGAAGTAAAGTTTTGTTAGACAGAATATATGAATCCGCGATGAAGTCATGAGTAAATATGAGCCTACTTGTGGTTCTACAGCAGTCTAATTTTTCAAAATATTACATAACACTGCCAGGACCAATTCTAACAGAGGCTGATAGCAGCATTTTACTGATAACAACGTATCTATTACTATCTGTTAATACTTGAATGATCGACAATTATACAGATCCCTATTAGGGACTAGAATATTTGTATGCACCCAGTAAAATATTTTAAAATATAAAACTTTTCACAGGCAGTTGTGTTCTTTGGGAACTGGTGGAACCCATATCATAGCTTGAACATAAGCGCAAAAAGGATTATCAAGCCAAATGAAATACTTGAATGAGAGTTTCAATATTTATTTCTATACCGAACCAATCGGCCCTCGTGTTCACATCATGAAGAACGTCCCGAGAATGAGAAATGGAAGAAATTGGGTGAGAAATTCCACGGGCCACAACGGCATAAATGGTCTGGGAACACGTTGACGTGAGCAATGGAGAGATGCAGGGTAAATAGCAATATCTTGACAAGATTAAGACGTGAATTCAAATTGCTCAAAACGTAGATTGTGGAAGCTAAACTATTCTATAGCAATTACTGAGTCATTTTATCACCTACATCAACTTATATGATAAATCTGTTTCACGGATTTCAGCGTGTTAGTAGCTAATGTTCCATCTTTCAGCATAAATCCCAGCATAATTCTTTACAGAATGGAATTAGGATTTCACCCATCCATCTATCCACTCATTATCTCCACCTACTTTTCCTGCGAATGTCGTTGGATAGAGGGTCCTCAACAGAATCCTATCAGAAGCAACTGTCATTACACTTTCTGACTAGATTCCCAAGCATGACCACCTGAGACTACGGATATTATCCCAAACATCTGTTTTAGTTTATCCGTAGGTCTCCTGCAGGTTGGGTAGGCTTGAAGAATTCGTCTTTCCCACAACATTCTAATCACACTCCTATAGTACCGGAACTGTGACGTTTCAATGCGATGAAGCAGAGGTTCAACATAAATAGACTCCATGAGGTTAACTAAACAAATTTTTTTACTTACCGTCTGTGTCAACTTCTCTGATCATTTCTTCCAATTCCTGTTCGGAAGGTGCCTGACCCAATGATTTCATTACTGCTTTCAGTTCGTTACTCGTGATTTGACCATCATGGTCAATATCGAACATTTGAAAAGCTTCTTTGATTTCTGAAAAATTTATGAAAGAGGAAATAAGCAAATTTCAATTTTCTGTAAATATTTGAGAGAAATATATTATATGCTATTGATTTTTTTAAGTAACATCATAGAAATTATCTGTGAAATAAAATGAACATAATTCCTTTTGTAAAAAAAAGTAAAGGTATTATTAAAAAGACAATTTAAATTTCACAAAACACAGATCTCTTGTTCGCAGTCCACAGCAGCGTGACATTCAAAGAGAATTAATGGCGCTCCGTCAGTTGCGACGACGGGTGTTCCAGTTTATCCGACCAAAAGAACAGCCTGCTCGAGAAATTAATATGCAAGGGGCTGTCCACTCCAATGACACCTGTTGCCTCAACATAGTTTTCAGGTAGATTCAGTGTGACACAAAATGTAACAAGTTTGGCCCTTTGAAACACAGGTACAAACACATTTTTGTCACCGGAGTGGACTGGAGCAACGTGAAATAAAATAACTTGCTCGAGGACACGAATCGCCCCTGGGATTAGAACTCAAATACCTCTAACCCCCAAGCCATTGGCCTTCGCAGAGAAGGTTTTATATATATATATATAT
>NC_068991.1:64301239-64307113 GCF_001194135.2 Octopus bimaculoides
ATGTGGCAACATATTAAAACCAAGTGGGAGCTCCCACTTGGTTTTAATATGTTGCCACATTCGTAATATGTCTTTTTTTCTACATTTTTTCGTGCAGCTGAAGATTGCTCTTCATATTGCATTTAAGGTAATGCTCACATTACTTAAATAAATTGAAGTAGCATGAAACGTGCGTACTGCAATCACTTTTGAAATCCGTGTTGCTTATTATTTGATTTTAATCACCCATCCTTTTGGGATGTGATATTCGGGTGCCTTCGCATAAGTACCATATTCAAGCCTTGAATCTATATCTAAACCGTCTATATATATATATATATATATATAAATACACACATACATACATGCACACATATATATAAGTAATACACACACAAACACACACACACGCACATAATGTGTGTGTGTGTTTGTGTGTGCGTGTGTGTGTGTGTGTGTGTGTGTGTCTGTGTGTGTGCGTGTGTGTGTGTGTGTGTGTGTGTGTGTGTGTACGTTCGTGGCAGAAAATATAATCTTCAATTTTTGGGAGTGGGCTACTTCTAGTTGTTCATGATATTGATGTTGCTGTTGTTGCTACTGCTGATAGTGGTTGTGCTGGTGATGGTAGTGATCAACACCTGGTGAATATTGAGCCAGTAGATCTATGATCACAGTTATTCCAGCCCCGACCGTACCTTCCACTTTCCAGAGACAATGTATCTTGGTGTATATTATCTCATGTGTCCTTCCTTTATTTTAACGTTAGTATTTATAGCAGATCGAGTGAGCAGACCACATAAAACACCTGATGTTCAACTGTAGATATCTCTTTTATTTGCACAGGTAGAATGTCTAGGATAATCGATTTCCAATTACTATAAATATGCTGAATAGATATATCTACAATTGTATAATTAGAATATTTATTTTGCTCAACCGCCAGTAAAAAAGGTGAGTACAGGCAATAAAATGGACCCGTAAGCTTCCAATAATATAAGTTATCGACCCAGGAAGATGAAAAATAAAAGCAACACCGGCAGTATATGAACGAGCGTGTAGAGAAATCGTTAAATATTTTAGCGCATTTTGACGAATGCTTAGCCTTTTTTTCTTTTGTTTTTGATAGGGATGGGCAAACCCACCAAAGTAAAAGCAAAAGATGTTCACTAGCACAACAAAACCTCTGGATATGGTTGCTTAAACAGTTTCAAATGTGACCTTAACCATGCTGAGATCACACACGACTCTCCTTACTCACTGAATGATAAATAGGCCATTGTGGTTTCTAAAAGATATACCCTTACTTAAGGTTAGGAAGTATGGGGCATGTTTAGAACGTCTTTGACATCAGGTGAGATCAATTAGAAACAAACTGGAGCTATAAAAACAAAAATATAACAAACGTTTATGCATTTGTATAGATTCTATAGATTACTTTAATTCATACATTGTGTGAAATATACCTATATATATATATATATATATATATATATATATATATATATATATATATGTACGATGTATGTATGTATGTATGTATGCGTGGTTCTCTGTCAGACATAAAATTTCTAGATTTTTAGGCTCATAGCTCTTAATCAAAAGTCTTAATAATGGAGCAAATATTCTCGAACTTTTGGTGATGGCTGGATGAAAAATGACGCTCCTTATTTTATCAGTGATGCAGTAAATACCATGGGGAAACTATACATTGTTCGTGATTTTGCGTTGAAATTGTTCATTATTTGCTGTACTGTATTTGCAAAAATGTTTGGATGCCTATAATTCATACTACATATTCAAATGTCTAGAAAGGATAAACGCAAAATGTCCCTTCATATACCCAAACTAGAAATCAAAAACATCAACTCCCAACGAGCTTTATCCGTAAATTTCCTGAAGAAGAGGTCCTAATCCTGAAATATCGAGACACCAGGTAATAGCACTAATCGCCGACCTATATTGTTAATATTTATAATTTGCATTGTTTTGGCTTATAAACACACACACACACACACGAATATATAATTTGCACTCCGTCAGTTATGACAACGGAGGCTTCAGTTGTTCTAAACAACAGTACAGCCTGCTTGTAAAATTAAGACGCAAGTGGCTGAGTACTCCATAGAAACGCGTACGTTTAACGTAGTTCTCAGAAAGAATGAGCATAACACATAATGTGATAAGTCTGACCATTTGAATTACAGATACAGGTCATTTTTGCCAGCTGAGTGGACTATAACAACGTGAGATGTGTAGTGTCTTGCTCCTAGGATTGAACGCGCCGCCGGGAAGCGAACGAACGACCTTACGACCTTGAGCTTAATACCGTAACCACTGAGCCACACGCCTTCATATACATACATATATATGCATACATATACATGCACGAGCGCGCGCACACACACGCGCGCGCGCGAGCACACACCCACACATACACACAAACATATATATATATATATATATATATACATGCATACAGTCTTGCTGCCGAAATTGTTGACTCCGGTTAACGGTACATAAATCTTGCATAACATCTTTTCATAAAAGTTACTGAGAGGCTGAGATCATAATCTCAGTCTCTATTGCATAAACTAAAAATATTTGTGTTTCATTTTAGAAACTGTTAAATTTGCCTCGTGTAGCGTATAGTACTTAAATTGTTTCGATTTTCAATGTTATCGAATTTCACTTTCCCAAATGTAAAACTTACAATCGTGACATTTTGTTACCTTGTCTGTGTCAACGATATCTCATCTGACTCATTTTGCATTTACTTATCAAGTGATTGAATAATCTCCAGCAATCTCATATGTATCGCGTGACTTTTCATCTACTTGTTATGACAATATATTTGAGTAAGTGTCCTCAGTTATTTTGAAAGTCTATCTGCAAAAAGATTTTATCTTAAGATTTAAGATTATATCTTAAATCTTACTCAGTGATATGGTACCTTAAGAACAGAAAACTCGGCCAACTACTATCAATTGAATTAACTCCGTTAAAGACACCACGAGGACAAAAGGATTTAAATTTCAATAGCGCATTCTACCGAGCTGTGTTTATTCACTATAAGGTGCAGCGACCATGTTCCATATGCGTTTTTCGTTACCTTTTTTTATTTTGTCTTTTTTTTTAGATGATATATTCAACTAGTCCTCTGTTTATAACCTGAAATAGGATGGATTCCAGCATACAAATCCATCCTACAGAATGTCTAATTTATAGTTAATGGCTGTCACTGCTGAACATATATTCGAACCGTTAAAGGATCAGAGGCTGAATTCTCAAACTGTCTAGTGTAATAACTTAGCATCGAGCGATGAAACTGGCACAGTTTTGCATGAAATGTTTAAACACCCAATTGAAATCAATAGTATGGTAATGAAGACGCAAGGAATACCGTAAAATACTGACATGAAGCAAAGTACATGATTTAAATCCCATTAGCGTTCGATTTTAATTTGTATTTCAGAATATTTTCTGTATTATCGAAGGAAAACAAGCGAAAAATCTCTTCATCTTCGAATTTCTGATGAAACGTCGATAGAAATCTCCATTTAGAAACAGCGCAATAATAATGATTTCCTGTATCTTTGATCTTTAGAATGCGCTAGAATATAGAATATTGAATAAAGCACGTACGCATACATACTGCCGTTATGGCAATACACTTTTCGACCTTAAAATGATAACATTCTAATATCGAATGAGAAATAATAGAGACTTTAAAAAGTCAAGGTAGGTATATTATGTGTATTATCTTGCAGTCCGATTCACTTGTATTGTGACAGTAAAACCACTGTAACATATAATAATACAGACAGATATTCCATAGACAAATAAATTATGTACGATGCACGTGATTTTAGATTATATATATAATATTGTGTATATCAGACACAAAGAAGGTTAATGCGTTCATATTTCAATCCACTGCCAGCATCACAATCCGGTTTTGTCAAATAATTCCGCTCAATTTACTTTAGAATATAGACGTGTATTTGATAAGAATACACTAAGCTAAAGGTTACAGCGAATGAATCCAACTACAAAAACAAAACAAGACAAAGCCAAAACAATAGCAAAAGAAATACAGAGAGAGAGGGGGAGAGAGAGAGAGTTTGCTAAATGATAAAGAGGAAACGGTGTAGGAGCCTGCAAAACAGACGGGGAATGATGAAAAACGGGTTAATTGGTTTTTACTAAATTTACTAACAGTGAAAATAAAATGATTTTAATGAGAAAGCGGTATTGCTGTAGATGGTGCTTAGCCTGAAATTGGTTCTGATCGAAAAGAGATTTTTGACCAACAGCGTTCCAGGCACAAAGATTAAATATTTTTGTATAACTAGAAATACAATATGTAATATCCTTCCCTTTTTTTAAGTGTTTTATTTGAGAGATTTAGTTTGCGATTTTGGTAGTCTAAGCAAACCAAGTAGACTGACTTCTTTGGTTCTTTTCTGGATTACAGAGATAGGAGCGGGGAAAGCGAGAATCAATCACACCTCATCCAAAACAATTTATTTGGCAGATTCGGCTCAGTTTCCGCTCGTTGATTTCCACTCAGAAGACTTGAGTCGACCCGAGCAGAGGACACATGTCCAGCGTGCTGTATATTTTGAACATACTTAGATACTTGATAATAAAACGACTATTTTAACTACACGACCTCGCTTGCTCGCATAAATTCTATCGGATTAATATAATGATTCTTTGGATACGGTATCAGACTTTTCTCGGAGTCAGCCTAGGAAGGTGATATTTTAAGTTACCTTTCCCAGGTAAACTCGATGCATTCGTGTCTCCGGGCCTCGAGGAAACACTTGTCTCTTACGGATGCAATGAAGTCCAGAACCCGGCAAACAAGTGGAAGTGCATTATTTATATATAACAGCTGGATGGAAAGGAAAGTTGTACACAGTATCTCACCATGGTCATTGTTTAGAAATTAGTGTACAACAGTTTCTACACAACACTAATTAAAACAATGCACTTGCGTAATAATCACACTGTGGCCTACTAAATATCTGTGGACGACATCCTAGAAATTCTACTGATGAACAACTTTGCTACACCATGTGATCTTGTAGGAACCAAAACTAAGTAAATAAAGATATAAAGAAATAGAGAAAACAAATGACTTCGTTGGGATTCAGGCTGAGATATATAAACCAGGAATGAAGTACCAACAACAACGTATGAACGAGAATTTCGCTAAACTGAATATGAGAAGAAATACCAGCTGACCACAGGGATGCGACCATTTTTCTTACTTCAAGAAAGGAGTAAAAGCAAAATTCCTGCATTGGTCAACCGCTGGGATTACTTTTGATAGGAATCTTCATTAACCGACATACCCCACTGTAATAGACACACCGTGCCACAATCTCACTTTGGGTTTTTCGCACACTATGATCCCGATTCGTATTACCATAGCTCGTGGGCTAGAGAAGAAATAACATTAGTCGCTCATAGTGTTCATGGTTAACTGAGTTCTCTCAGAAAGTTTAATGTCTACAAAACTTTAGCGATATCATGCAACATCTGCACACCAGAAACTCTGACATGACAAATTAGTCATCCATCTAACAGTTCTCTTATTTAACCCATAGCTGGAGAGGGAAGAAAAAGCTTGTGTCACTTAAAATGTTTTCACGGTTTTTCAAATTAGGTAGGAGGAAGCAAGCGAGGTATTTTGAAACTAGACAACTGACTAGAATGCTTGCAACAGAGTGACGTCCGCTAAAGGCAAGCCATTATCACTCTAGTTTATTTTTGTAAATGCAACAATTATCCTTAACTTATGTTGTGAGATAGACTTAGGTTTGTGCTTATATATACCAATATACGTACATGCATATATGCATTCACAAACATACACAAAGCGATATA